>NW_026918899.1:0-14628 GCF_032062105.1 Saccostrea cuccullata | reverse complement strand
ACACATAAACATGGAACAGTTACATACATGTACTAGTACCTATCATGCTGTTGATTTTATGCTATAATTATGCTGTTATGGCCGTGATATGGAGGGATGAAAATAAATTACAGTCCCTGTAAACCAACTTTAATTCACATGCGGGAATTATCCGCGAGGTTCAATATCTACTTTAACTAGCAAATACTTGTATTAATTGCCATGAACCATTTATTTTGATTTGTATTTGTAATGAGTGTTCTTCAGTCACAAAAATTAATCATCGCTGATTGATTTCATATCGACAAATCGCGAATAAAAGATGACGCAAATTATAGTTGGTTAACAGTAATCCAATGATAGCTGTAATGTGATTCAGATTTTAGTATTTGTCATATTTTGAATATAATAAAAGTGAACTAATTAGATATGAAATGAACCTTGTGAAGAACTTTGTGAGACTGAGGGAGAGAGAAAAAGATATTCCAGCTAGGGTGTAAAATATAAAAACTTTAGAAGAAAGTATTGCTAATGCAGCAGTGATGCTGTTGGGTAAATCAACATTTACACTTAACAATCATTCAAGGCCAAATAAGGAGCCAAAAGTAGACAGTTTATCACCAATTCAATAATCTGAATTTGCCACCTCAGTTTTCTTAATGTTAGGCTAAATAAACTTTTTTTTATTGGAAATAATTCTAAAACAGCCACTTAAAGATGTTTAAATGGATAAATTTACCTCTTCATGTCAAAATATTGAGAGCCCTGAAACTTCTGTAATCTGAACCTATGTTCAAAAGATTAATTTTTTTTTTCCAGATTTATTAGACAACTTTCTATATTAGATGACATTCTAAACAATTGAATATACCAATATCCAAAAGATATAAACATTTTCACTGTAATATACAATATATATATATTTTTGATACACAAGTTCTTGATTAGACAAGTTTGACTGTACAAGTTTATCTATGATGGAAACCCTATGTTTTCTGAATGACATATACAACATGCTTCTGTGAAACTCTATAATTCTGATTACAAGTTTTTCGGTATTACATGTTAGGCTCTGGTACTTTATATATATATATTTTTTAATTACAGGTGAAATGTTTGGCTCTGGTACTTTAATATATATTTTTTTAATTACAGGTTTTCTGTACGATATGTCAGGCTCCTATGATCATACATTTCTGGCGGGAGGAATTTTCATGGCCCTGTCTGGTGTCCTCCTAATCTTTGTACCCATAGGAAAATGCTTGAAATCTCTCATTAAAAAGAAACCCTACATCAACAGTAGAACTCCCAAACAGCGAGAAATCCTGGTGGAGAATGGAGATTGTCAGAGAAACTTAGTCGCTTCAAACGCTGAAACATGTGTTTAGTTTCTTTTGTGACTGAACATTTTTCAAAAAAAAAACTTCTTGAAGGTGATTCTGATTTGTAAGCAGGCACACATGTTAATTAACTCTTTTCCCCCTAATGCATTACATCATTTACCCCCTAATGCCACCATTTGACGCTATGCCCCATTTCCCTGATGCCACCATTTGACGCATACCAACAACAACCCTAAATTAACTCTGTGATTTCCCCTGTTTCTAAATAAATTCAGCTCCTAATGATAGCCAATCATGTGTATTACACATTAGGTAATGTTACTATAATTAGTGAAGTCACAGCTTGGTGTGAATTCACTTGAGATTTACCTGACGTGTGTGAAAACAATGGCACCCAGTCTGTTTACAATGAGAAATTGGGCCTTGTCACAAGCAAATTTCAGCCTTAATATTGCACTTTATGTAACATACCTTGGATTGTATTAGCATTCACAATGTTTTTACATCAGTTCTAAAGTTGAATTTAATAGAAATAACATTTTACAATGAAAATTAGAGGAAGAACATCATAGAATCTTTAACAAGATCAACAATGGCGGCCACAGATTTCCCATTCGTTTTATGAGTACTAAATAATCTACTTTCAGCATTTTTTTCATCAGGGCATTGATTTAGATAAAAACATGTATTAATTTATTTTCCCCAAGACTTTTGCAAGAAGTGGTGAACTAAATATATAAAATATTTATAAACATGCCTGCTTGAACATTATTGTGAAGTTCAGTTGGCTCAAGTCTAAGATAATTACCTATCATCATTAATCTATCTTAATTAATATCAATTAAACAAAAAATAATGAGTCTTTTAATTGGTTTGGTATTATATTTTAAGTTAACTGGTAAATTTTATAGAAAATTTCTCTCATAGAAAGGATAATATGAAGATTACTTGTAAAAATTCATTTTACCTGGTTTCACCTATATATTGTTAATTGTAGATTAATTATTCTTAGAAAATTATATGACAATATTAAAGTTCAATCCATTCCCCAAACATTGATATAAAATATGTGCCACTTTGATGATGTTTAGGTACTTAATCAGCATGTTCTAAATGAAATGCAGTCATTTCAAGTCAGTCAAAATGGCTTCAGGGGGCAGCCAGATAAACACTCTAGGGAAATCACAAGTGCGTCAAATGGTGGCAACAGGGGGAAAAGAGTTAAAATCATTTTATAACAAAAGCACCATTTTTTTCTTACATTTTTGCAGTCATATTTTTGCAGTCATCTCTGCATTGCTTTATAATAACAGTTTGTCAATATTTTTTGCATGTTTATATTTTGCCTTATTTTGTCTCATCTTTTTCTTTTTTTTGTTGGCTTTGAATTTTAAAATGCCTTAACAGAAAGTTTAACATTATTTTTTTTTTAACGTGATTAGTGATTATCTAATTTTATATTTATTTTACTCTATTTATGATTAAAATAAATGTTCCTGATATTGCCAAATTGTTAAAAAAAAATCTTGACTCAGTTCTGAAGAAGCACAATTTGTATTTGCCTACCATAAAACTGTTGTTTACTGCTAGCATAATACATAGAGAATAATACATACCCTTTTCCATATCACATCCTGTATCAGGCCGATACACCAATATCAGCCCCGGGCTTTTGGCCCTCTGGCTGATATTGGTGTCTCGGGCTGATACAGGATGTGATGTGGAAAAGGATATGTATTATTATATTTATTACATACTGAGTAATAAAATACAGCACACATTAAGGTCATAAGAAAATAAGTAAATAATCATGCATGGACTTCTTACATACATGTACATGGTCTATTGTCTCACATGGATTGGGGTTTGTTTCTAATTCTATTTTAATGCATCGATGCGTAATTTGAAAATAATCTTTTATTTGTAAATTAGATTATCCTTATTTTCAAAAAGTTAAAATCAAGAGAATATAACTCACCAAAAAATTGTGTATGATTACAAGTACTGTTTTTGTGGTTTAATTTACTAGGGGTGTGATATTGATCCGTATCAGCCCTCCAGGGCTGATAGGCTATTGTGACGTCAGGCATATCGCATATGCAAAAATCCTGTATTTATTACTAAGTATGTAATAGATATATTTATAACATTGTTATAATTATATATATAAAAATATCGGTGCACACATTTATTGAACATTATATTTGTACATTCTGTAATTTCCTGCATCCGTGACTACTTTACTTATCTATGATTACTCATCTGGTAATATTTGGTGTGTTACAAATGTCTAAGTATACATGCAGTTTAAGGAAGTTTACAACATTTTACATGTCAGTGTCATACATCTTTGTATGAACACTCATCCTGTAATTATAGTTTATAACATACATGTACTTGAGTGGTGACACATTTTTTATCTAACGTTCAGTGCACTCAGCATGCCACTGAAGTTTGAACCCTTAACAACTGATCTACTAACAATTCCATCATTGAGTTTTTTGTTATATTTTAATGTGTCACAGTAAATATACTGTGTGCAGGATGATTCAATATTGATAAATAACTTTCATATACAACCTGTATATGTTGTTTTTAGTCTATACAGAGTACTTGTACTTTTTAAATGGCCAGTACGTACTATGTTTTGTACTGTTGATTGTTATTTATAGATGTATCTTTGTGTATGTCTATGTTTACTCACTACTGAGGAGAGAGAGAGAGAGCTTTTTTACTTCACTCCAGTTTAAAGTCTAATTACAAAGCCGAATTTTGATAAAATTTGATAGCTATGTAAATCAGCATCTGCATGCTATCTGAGCTTAGAAATTTATTATTTCACTGTTGTTGTTAATCAGTATTTATATTTTTTTGTTTGATGTATGCATCATAACAACAAATGCTTTTGGCAAACATTCAGGCAGTGCTAAATTATTTACATTAGTGTTAATTGTGACCACATGTTTCTCAATAATTGCAACAATTTCTTACATGAAAAATAATCATCAGTGCAGATAACATTTTTATTAAGGTCTTTGAAGTAAAAAAAAATTGCACTCATTATTTTCTCAAGTATTGAGACTTTGTAAAGTAATATATATATATTATATTTGAACATACAAGCAGTAGGCAACATACAATTTTTCTCTCTTTAATTATTAAAAAGCAATTGTGTAAAAAGTTTCATGGAAATATAGGTGATCTATGGAATCTTAATTAACAGTACCTACAGTTTCTGTGGAAGTGCCCACCCCATTTGTTATTTTCAACCATAAGAATTATGTCCCCTCTGAATACTAGCTGTATTGTTAAATGTATTTTAAACCACACCATGCATTGATTTGCAATTGTTATTCATATATTTTATTTAAATTAGAGTTTTCTTTTTCTCAGTTTGCTCAGTTTGCTCAATTTATAGCTTTTTCATATTTTGCAACACATATATATCAATATCTCTTAAATGCTATAGACTGTTAGTTTCAGCTTTTTTCTGGAGAAAGAAATCAAAAGGCAGTGAAATAAAACCCATTAAAGAGTTTAAAGGAAACTCCGCTTTAACTTTTGTGAACAATTATTTATTTTTATTAAGCAGCAAGTTTGGCACTTGGTAGGAGCAAATAATGGCAATGTTATGTTGTTTATGCAGCAGGTCTGTGTTAAATCGGAAGACTATAATACTCTGTTTTAACTCTGTTTTAACCAAATTTGGGGCACAAAATATTGATTTAAAATGCCATGTACATATATATGGTTTAGAAAAGGTTTGCTGTTTATCATATTGACTACAAGTATATTATGCACTAGATTCTGTAACTGACATTTTTTGTTATGCAACAACAATTTTTACATTGTTTGAGTGCCAAGTTGTGAACAACATCCAGTTTGATGCTGTAAATTCTGGCAAAAGAATGTTATTGCACCAATTTTTTTTTTCATTCGAAGAATGTGTGATACATACACACTGACTCAATACTTTGTCACTTGGACGCTGCAGAAACTTCATATTTGATTAGAACTTACTTTGTGTTGTCAAAGGTTAAAATCAGCCATCACTGTTTGTGTAAATTTATTTTAAATTCAACTCCTCCTTCATATTGCTATCATGCTATTCCTTACCAAATGTGGCACACACATATTTGAGGTATCAGGTATAGTTCAACTGAAGGCCAGTCAGTTTAATACATTTTGTTTCCGTAGAAATGTATTTGAATATATTATACTCACTGGATGTTTGAATTATTATAATGATGTAAACTTGTCTTAAAGAATTATGCAGACATTTTCAGTTCTTCACATTGTTATATCTTTTGATTTTAAGATAAGATTATGCAATGTTAAACTTTTGAGTATAAACTTTTTCATTTGACATTTATGAAGCTGTTATCTGTATTTTGAGCATATATATATATAGGCCAGTCATGGAATTAGAGTAGTATTAAAATGTCATGTTATCGATCTCCTTGTGTATTTATAATACCTTGAACTGATTGTTATAAGATTGTTATGTTACATGAATATGACTTTGCTATGTTTGACAATTTTACCTTAAAATTATAAGTGTAGTGTGAAATGTATTTAATATATAATCCCTTGTTATTTGTTTATTATGAATATTTATTTTCTGGGAAAACGGAGGATAGGGATATGAGAGAGACATGCAGTTTTGTTTTTTTATGTTAGGCAAAAAAAAATTAATTTCTTGGTTCTCAGGCCCTCCCTCATCTCTTCCAAGGGTGCCTCATTGACCCTTTTTGTTGCTAAATCAATAAAATATAAACACCAAATCACCTCCCTCATCATTTTTTGAGGTTTTGTACAATGTAAAAAGCTGCCTCATGTGTGTCAGAAAAAAGGCCTGAGAACCAAGTAATTAACTTTGCATGGCCTTAAATATGTGTGTCAGGAAGACATGTACATGTATTATTTGTATTGCGCATTTTAATATTATAATGATTATAATACTTGTATGTCTTTATCAGACTGAAACTTATTTATTATCAAGGTTATCAATTGTCCAATCCACACTTTGCAAAAGTTGTTTCCCTTTGCAGGGTCATCCAAAAGGGAGAAGCAACATTTTCTTCTTTGCATACAAGTAATGCCAAGCATTTGGTAGTACATTTCTTTCAATGTATGGTTAGTATCATCCTGGGGCAATCAAAAAACAAGATTTAATGATTATTTTTAGGTCAAATGATAAAAACATAAATATAGCTTCAAAGGCCACTGTTAGAAATCTGATTTTCCCCCACAACGATAATTCTGAAGAGGGCAACAAAGGCGAATAACTTTTTGTAAAAAAAGTGTGGATTCAATATTTGGTGCACATTTTTACATAGTTGAGATCTGTTCATATACATTTTAAAAGAAACTTCTACTTATAATGTATTACCCTCCATCATCTTTTGATATTCAGTCCTTTGTACATTCCATGTCCTCATTTGTAGAAGCCTGTAAGAGTTGTCGTTCTTGTTTTAGTTAATCAGTGAAGAGTTATCTTTCTTTAGTTGGAGTGCTTTTAGTTTCTGATCTCTTATTTTTTTGTTTGCCGAATGCGTGTTTTATTTGAATACAGGTAAATATTTTGTTGATCCTAACAAATTGGACATATTTATACTGTTAAATTCTGTCACTGTTAATGATGTTTGCTGTTGTTAATCAATTGTGTAATTAAAATTTACCAATACTTGATAGTTTTATTTTTATACTCAGATAAGTTTTGAAAATATGTTCTAAATTTAAAAAAAATCTATACACATTAAATATATGTAACTCGAATAATTAGTAAATAAAATTATGTACAATATATTATGCAAATATAAATTACATGCAGTAAACTGGTTTCAATATAAAAATGGCTCATGATATATATTTACTACGTCAATGTACCATGTTTTTTTTTTCAATTTTTGTGACGTATATTTCAACACCCAGTTAATCAAGTAAATTTAAAATTTACATATTATCAATGTTAAAGTGAGATTGGGTTAATGATGAGATGCGTTAAAGATTTGAAATGCGCGAGTTTTTGGTACATATATTTTTAATCATCGTAATTTTCAGCTTCTAAAGAATTCTCCTATGAAAAAAGATATCGTTTAATCGCAATTGCAGAATATGAGATTTGAAGTTTGACATGACTTGGACTTTTGCTACGCTCTATTCTCCTTAATCTTTGTACTCACTTAAACTAAGTATGTAATGTGAAAGATTCCAAAAACGAAGGCAGTCCCTTTACTTACAAAATTTTTAAAAGCTTAAAGATATATATGCCGTATTAGTGTTTTATTTTAAAAGAAATAGATATATGTGATGTCTCATCAAGTTATGTAAGTTATATACTTTCTGCAAATAAGACAATTCCACTCCATCACTTTTAAAAGTTATGAAATATTATTTGGTAAAAATTATTTTCTCTCCGTGTCAGATAAAAAACCGCCTCTTATTGAAATATTCATGATCACGTGGTCTCGCATGTTCACAGCAAACAATGGTCCAATCTCGTGAATGAACCGAAAAGCATGATGGTCTACTACGTTTTTACTACAAACACGTGAGTTAGGGATTGTCAATACGTGAGCGCACTTCAGAGTTGGTTGCTTTTTGTACCGAGGAATAATCACGTGCAATTGTCTTTTCACTAGTGGACATTTTCGGTTGGGTGAACTTCTACAGCGATAAAGAAGTGTGGAAGCTATGTTGTGCCAAAATGAAATAACTAATACAAACAAATGATATAATTTGATCAATCAAAATGGTTATTAGATATAGTCGATTCTGCATTTCTTAATGGTTCAAAACAAAAAAAGTATTCCGCAGAATATCATGTATAAATCTGCACAAAATACCGAATGCCAAAACCAGAATACTACTAAATAATATAAATATATTCTTTACATATGAACCACAGTATGTCTGACCCCTTGAAAATAATATAAAAAATCTTGCAAGTAGGTTATCAGCATCGACTCGGGCTAATAAGAAAGTGAAATTTGGAGTTTGGCAGGAAAGTTAAATAGGGTACGTAATGTTGTAGTGAATGAATAAAATTTAGTAGTGAAAGATATTGGAACCTATTTTATTCGTCAGGTTTCTTCGAGCTAGTCGATTTTTATTCTAACTGTTCTATCCCCCCACCCACTTTAAAAAAAACGATGCTACCTACCTGAATTAATTTTTATTAATGATATTCATCGAAATGCTTGGTTGTGCCCTCAAACTGGAATAATTTTTAGGGGCCTGGAATTCCTAGACCAATTTTATTTTATTAGCCCAACTATATTTCTAAGATGGCAAGATGTATGGTATGTAAGTTTAATCTACATATGTTATGTAGTTCATATTTGAAAAACCATAAGGGATATTGACGATATTCCATTCAGGGTGTAAAAATAGCAAATTTAAATTACTTTATATACATTGTACTTGACATAAAATATTTTTTGCGCATAATGCGCTCTATACTGAAGATCCGTAGTCGCTATTTTGTAAATGTTCACCCAACCGAAAATGTCCACTAGCAGTACAGCACGGGAAAACTCAACAAACGGACCTGTTCAATGGAGTGGGGAAAACTCTAATTTTTATCATTGTTAATCATTTGTATGCAAATATGTGCATGGGATTAGTAGAAAATAATGTACATAATGCATCAAGTCTTTCCGAGAGCGATTTAAAAAACTAGCTTTTTTGAAAAACACATGTAGTATTTTATGCAGTAACCCATAAATGCATTAAATGCAACTCATTGAGCTGATTGGTCTATTTGTGTTCCTCACTGAATAGACGTCACAAAAATATTTTCCTCAACCTGATGATTCTCGCGATGCTTTTCCCGCGCTCATGTGCAGATCCAGGATAAACGTCAGTCCTTTATGAATATGCATGAGAATATCGTGTTCTTTTCCCGACCAGTACTTTGTTATTACCGAAAAAAATTTCGTCGAATTTGCAAGAATGCTTCATTTTTGATAGCTTATCATACTTCAGAAATTCTTGTTTGGTTTCAGCTGTGCAAAAATACTGTTTAACACGGCATACATATCTTTAAGATTCCCAAACTGTTAAATAGTAGCATGATGTCGGAGCCCAAAAGTATTAACTATTAACATATCATTAAAATGGGGGGGGGGGGGCATGTTCAAGAAATAGGAAAATAATTACGTGGCGAAACTTATGAAACTGGTTATGTGCTGTATCCCAAACAGCTCTGAAATGGTGCCAGACTCGAAGGAAGCAATTTCAGTTTAGTTTTTGGGCGGAGGAGAGGGACACAGCCATATATTTTCAGTTGGGGGCACTACCAACTACCAAAAATTCACTGACAAGCCAATAAAAAAGGGTCATCAGGCGTTTTTATTGAGAAGGCACGATCATATACATGTAGTACTATGTTTTCTACAGTATCCTATATATCGGCAAAATAATTTTGGGGGCGAGGGTGCAACCCATACACCCCCCCTTCCCCTGCTTCCTACGGTCATGGGTGTTCTTCCTTGTGAGAAATCAAGAAAGAGCAATGAGCATCCATGGACAATCAGATCCTAACTGCATTCTAAGCACTTGTGACATGACCTTCCTTTGGATTCCAACAATTTTGATCATGGCCTCAGAATTTGACCTTCTTTTGACAAACTTTAACCCTGGGGCTAACTTTTGATACTGTAAATCACTTAATTTACGCGACTCCATATTTTCGCGAGAAAGACGTTAAGGAATTGTGGTTCTGCTCTATACATTTTTTAAGAATACGAATATAAGCGAGAATGATAATTTCGTGAACACTCTGTCTCACGAAATTATACGAAAATAAAGTTCTTGCTAATAAAAAGTCATTTACAGTAGTTGGTGCTATAGGACCTATATACGAGGGTTGATCCAAAAGTAATGTCACAGTGTCCATATCTATAATATTTGGCGTCATATTATCAAATATAATATATCAAAAGATGCACAATCATAAATCCAATTAACATTGAAATTTTCATCTAAGAATGTTTAAATGAATTTATTTTATAAACGTTTAAAACATAGAACATAGGGGGTGTCGCCGCGTCACAACCAAATGTCACGAATTAAAGTGTACTTTTTAAAAATGAAATCGGGAAATCGGCAGTAGAGACAGTTAGGTTGATTCACAAGTGTCACAGAGAAAAGGATGTAAATAAAAGAGTTGTTCAGATGCATGGATGGTTGATGGGTCATTGAATGCTCAGCAGATGACAAGAAAACCGAAAGATGGGAGGGTGGAGGGAAACGTTCAATGGCGTGTGACGTTGTCAAAAAAGACAGACGGTTATATTGATTTGAAATGTGAAATTTTAAGTTTGTCTAATGCTACTCTTGAAAAAAAATTACAGAGGAATTAATGATGAAAAATTGAGCGTACGAGGGGTACCAAGAATTCTTTAAAAATTGAAATTTGTGAATGTGTTTGCGAATCTCAAGTTTTTATTTAATGAAACGAAGGGAAGCGTTGAAAGTGTATGACGGTGCGTATCCGTCACTGAATTGACTACGGATTGACTACGGATTTTTTCCGTTATTTCCTGATTATGACAATGAGCACACGGCGGGTGTGACCGGTCAGCAGGGGATGCTCACTCCTCCATGGCACCTGATCCCACCTCTGATGTTTCGGAGGTCCGTGTTTGCTCTGCTCTTGTTTTGTATATTTGTTTAATGGACGTTGAGATTGAATACTGTTCGTTATTTCCATATCCTTATCATAATTATGACGTTATTTAGGTGCGGCGACTACCATAATCGCATGTTATATATGATCCGATATCTTAAAAAGTATAAATAATGTTGAATTGAAATTTTCAGGTCTGATTTGAAATAAATGTAGCTTCCATCATTTATAATTTTGTTGTTTTACGTCGACTGATAGCAATTTTATCGAATTCGTGACATTACTTTTGGTCATAGGGATGTCAACGAGTACCCGGTTAACCGGGTACTCGATCGGACGTCCGAGTATCGAATACTAAAATCAGTACTCGGTTACTCGGATGTATATTTTTACATGTTTCTAAGCTTATTTATTAATGCATTAAACAATCTGTTTTAAAACGTAAAATGCTCATTGCACTTGTACATACAGTAATTAGGGTTTACTACGACTCTAAATGACCGTTATCGCCTGTGGCAGTGTTTATACAGTAATTATCGTGACCAAGCAGCTGTGGTACCTGACTTTTCTCACCTTCGGCTGTCTTCTACCCGTATTTTTTGTTTGGCTTTAATTATTTGTTTTCAATGAACATCGTTTAAGGTCTATTATGTTTAAATAAATTAGATATTATTGTCAATTCTCCGAGAAGCCGTAAATTCTCGGGAAAAGAGCGGATGACATTACACTTGCGATTGTTGATATGGTTGTGTTTGATTACATGCCAATACAACTGGTTGAAGGTAAAGGCTTTAAAAAAAACTGATGTCCATCGTTGCACCAAACTACAAAATACCGCCCCGAAATAATCTAGGATTGAAAAAGTGTACGAAATTCGTAAATCCGCTCTGTTAGGAGAACTTGATCAAGTTCAAGTTGATACTGTACATAGCTCTGACGACTGATACCTGGTCGTCAAACGCGACAAAGAGTTACATTACAACTACAGAGCAGATTTATTTCTAAAACAAACTGTGCACTATTTATGATTTTATTTCTTTTCTTGTTTATCTGATAAATAAATAAAACTTTAAAAAATGTTATATAAAATTTCGTCGGGCACGAAGTGCTCATCATTATTACAACAGAAATACATTTACGGGTAAGCCTCCTATCAGTGCTTCTGGTTTTATTTCTTCAAGAGTTTACAATGACAGTCTTCAATTTACTTGTTCATATTTATTTACACTTTTACCGAGTACCCGGGTACTCGATCAGAAGAACGTCCGAGTAACCGAGTATTAAAAATTGACCGATTTGACATCCCTACTTTTGGATCAACCCTCGTTAATCTTGATTCTGGAGTTTGACCCATTTAAAAAAAAAACTTTCACTTTGGTCATAATTTTGAACGTATGGTGCTTCAAGCTGAGCTTTTTAATTCCACAGGTATATTCAATGAGGCAAGATTGGATATCGACATTTTTGATCTCTTGAACTTAAGCTGCCATGCGGGGGCATCAGTGTTTCACAAGCACATCTTGTTTCTTACCAATCGGCAGTGTTAAGAGCGTTTGTTCGAGAGTGGCAGAATAAGAATTTGATCCTTACGTTGTGTGTTCGAATCCCATTACGGGCGTAGAGACGGTCCTTCGGATGAGACCGTAATTATATAGTCTACATTTACAGCCTTTACCAGCATGAATTCGACCAATCGGCAATCTTCGGCTGACTGCTCTGTAATGCTTTGAGTACATATAGAGTGGGAGATCCGAGTTAAGGAGCTTCGATTGCAGTTTTCTTTCTGCGTTGACACTCGCTCCGTGTTCGGAAGGTCCTGGGTTCGAATCTCGGCCGCGACTATTATTATTTAACCCCTGAAATATGTTCTTTTGCCATAAGTTTTAAATGTACATATAAAACCGATGCCAACATTAAACGTTTGCACATTATTCGAACTTTCGAAGCAACTATTAATCATCTAAAACAACTCCATTATTAAATGTGCCCTGTACTTATATCAATTAATTAACTATCAATTTCGGACTTAAAAAGAAAGTAGAAGCTCTGGGTCTTTTCCTATAAGAAATTTTGTTTTTGATGAATTTATGCAGAAACCGAAAAGGGAAGTAACCACTGCCCGTCCTACAGCCGATTTGGAAACAGAGAGGGAATCACCGATGAGTTGATAGAAGGATCCTGTTGCAAAGAAGCGCAAAGCAACTAGAACTTGGCAGCATGGGTGTGAAGGGACAGCTATCTCCGTGTCTGGTAATTGCTTTCCATATCAACCCGCAGATATAAAATATCGTGGCGGATTCTAAATCATACCGCCAAAAATTTCATCTTCAGACAGTGATTCCATTTTGGTTCTGTCAAATTAATTTCTTTCATAATATTCCATCAGGTAGCACTTTAAGAAAAATTTCGGAAAAATGTCTGAGACAGCTTTTTACTAGACTCAGCATTTTTGAGTTAAACTCTAGAAAAAACTTTATTTAAACAAGACTCAAGTTTCGTCACACTTTATTTTCATCAGCGATTGGAGTAAAAAATTCAAATTTGGTGATATCAGCCCTTGAGTTCGAAAGACGTTCGTGGCCCCGGGGCCAAATTGAAAACGGGTTTGATATTCCAATGTTCTTGAAATTTGCAGAAAACATGCGTATTTGACTACCTTCAGCAAAGAATTAACATATAAGCACAGCCCACGATCCAAAAAATAATATCATGTTTTTTGATCTTCATATCAGAGCTTTCATTATGTATTTGCATACTTTGGATAGGGTGATATATGAAATATTGAAAAAAAGCTTCAACTTTAGGCCATTTTCAAAGGAATTTACAGTGTATATCACCTGTTCCATAGGTAATATCACTTTTTGGCAGAAATACGCCTCAAAGTTCCATAGACATTTGGTCACCAATTTTCAAAGTGATAAATACTGCATTTTTAACCTAAACTGATTGGTTTTGATTTTTCAGAAATTCTCAGGGCCAAATATGGCCTAAAGTGGCTCTACCTCTTTGAAGCCCTTCAACGGTATGTGGTGACGTCTCTGCATGAGTGAAATATTCTCGAATGAGACGTGAAACAACGTGCAATCAATCAATTAATCTTTCCTCGTTGAAATTAGAGAAAATTTCGCTCTTATTCAGAAAAATGTCCTGCTCTACAGTCGTAACATAAAAAGTATCTGTCTAAGAGGACTTTGGCTGACCTTGCATAAATGAATAACTGATTTTGTGTTTTTATTTTAAAAACAGTCCAACTAGCATGAATCGAACATTTCCTTTCTAGTTTAAACAAGCAAGGCTACCGTGATTTTGAAAAAAGGATTTAATTAAAATAATTTTTAAAATGTTTTATATTTGTGTATTTACATAGTGAATATAGTATCCGTTCACATAATGTATCCCTCGTTATTAATTATTTTAAAATATCAGTACTCCCATGGTCATTTGTCAATCAAGCGGTCAAGGAAATACACCCCATGCACTTGTACTAGCATTTCACGTGCTCTTGTGTGAACGACCTTCTCTATGCATTGAAAAACCTGCACTATTCATTCCCAATTTTGTTAAATCTTTTAAAAAGAGCTGATAAAAGGTCGCTGTTATCAGAATTAGAAATATCTTTGTTAAGTAACATGCCAGGACTGGGTCGCAGTCGGTGCACTCTCGTAACCTGAA
>NW_026918898.1:0-14848 GCF_032062105.1 Saccostrea cuccullata | reverse complement strand
CCTTGATTTTTCTCTAGATGTATTTGAGAGAAAATGAGTTTTATTTATTTTTTTTATAATTTAATTAATTTCTCTAAAAAATATGTTGATCGAAAAAATTAGATTTTTATGGTTATTCTGTGAGCATAAAAATATACAATAGGGTAAGATAAAAAATTTTATGCTACATATGAAAACGCCTTGGGAAAATTTTTTTGAAAATTGTTAAATTATTATTTTAAAAATTCCGTATAAATTACATTTTAATCCCTGGTCAGTTTTTAGAGGTTGATATGCTTGTTAAAAGTAATGCTCAATAATATGAGAACATAAGCTGTATGTGTGTGGAGGACCCTTAAAATATATACAAAAATCCTGTTTAAGAGAAAGTAAAGTTGTTTATACATGTATAAAATGCGGTCTTTGCTTTAGACTATGCCCAAAACTGTGCTTTTATGAATGTTAAATTTTTTTTATTAAATTGTTTTAATTTACTCACAGGGCGACTTCAAACTTTCATATCAAATAACCAACCGCCTCCTGGCGGACGGTAATGATATGAGAGAAATTCAGTTTCTCCCATGGGCATAATTATCAACCACTGGTCAAGAAGAATTTTGATACAGAAATTTGCATGTCAAATTAGAGAGAAATTATTAAGTTTATTTTCAGGAGCTACACTGTAACTGGTAGAGCATCTCTGATCAATCAGCTGTTATCTTTATCTCTTGGGAGTTGGGCAAAAGAAATCTGCCTTATAATTGCTTGTGTTAAAGACTTCTTGATGGCTAGTCTAATTTTCAAGATAAATTAAGGTCTTTCAATTGGTGTAATGTAATTAAAACAAACTGATGTTTTAAAATACAGTGCATGATTAAAACTAAATTAATATTGTATAATATAATTAAAACTTAATATACATGCGTACAATGTATAATATTTTTTTCATTTTAATTTTTTATGTATTAATTTGCAACAAATTGGAGTGTCATGTCTCACTTAAAGTCTAAAGAATACTTTATTTTTGATGTTTTATTAGATTGAAGCATATTTAATCAGTCATAAAATATGCAATAAACAAAGCTGCAAATGAATATTTGTTAAGCTGTAACTCAGCCAGTTTAGAATTATATGATGTATTATTTGTTATAATTAATACCTACACTGTAAGTCTCTTAGAGATGTGTGTACGTCAAACATGATAAGGGATTGGAAAGGTCATTTAAATCTGTGTCAATCTGGTAATCAAGGTTACCAGCTGATTTTCTTGCACTTTAAACCAATTTATGATTATTGAACAATATTTGATGGGTGTATCATGCTGTGGTGGGGAACTTTATTGTTCCTAAAGAAGTCCAACAATTCAACTAATTAAAAATTTCAAGGTCTGGATTTGATAAAATCAGACACATTTTTTCACTGCCTTGCTGGATATGATCATTTATTTTCATAACATGCTTTCAACCATTGACATTTGGCAACAGGAGAATAGCCTTTTTCCTTTGAGCTGATCATGTAAATGATGGAAGGGTAGAAAATTAGCACATTTATGGGAAGGGATTAATTTTTTTCAATTTGACTACTTGACCTAAAGAGACCATACATAGAATTGAGCTCAGCCAAAAGTTGGCATCTTGTTTATTTACATAGCTGTAAGAAAGTATATGTAAACACATCATTATCTACACAATTAATCTGACTTTTCCTGGTTAAGATAAAAGATCTTCATAGCTGTGATATATTTGAGTTGCATTAGGTGAATGAAAGCTAGAGTTTAAAATGGAAAATAAATATGCTACCATCTTCCATAAATTGCAAATTAAAGCAAGAGTTTACAGTAATAATCAGTGCTAAGAGTGTCACTGATGCTTGTATTTTAATAATTTTTATTGTAATATTTAATAAAAAGAAATAATATATTTTAT
This sequence comes from Saccostrea cuccullata, assembly GCF_032062105.1. NCBI lineage: Eukaryota > Metazoa > Mollusca > Bivalvia > Ostreida > Ostreidae > Saccostrea > Saccostrea cuccullata. Next base: position 12,944 of record NW_026918898.1, on the reverse strand, counting down.
ATGTCTTAGATGATAAAAGGAGGCATTTTGTGAAAGAAGGTTGTACATCAAAGTACAATGCTTATCTAATTTGTTTATAAATCAGTCCATGGCATAGGCAAGTCAGACTGCAAAAGTAGCTATAGTTTAGTGATTTATTATTTTACAGTTCCTATTTTTTCCCCAGATAACAGTAGACTTAATAACACTCCCTCCAGATATGATTCAAAGCATACAGGAAAGTCCTGCTTGTCTGTAGAAGGTCAGCTCCATGAGGATGGGGATTCCTGGCATGACGGGTGTCGGATGTGTTACTGTTATGGGGGGCAGGAGATGTGTGCCCTGATATCCTGCCCACACCCCTCTTGTACAAGCCCTGTTTTCAGGCTTGGAGACTGCTGTCTTTCCTGTCCTGGTAAGTATTAGAATTTTACTAAATATTGGAAACCAGATGAGAACGAATGTACATGTACCATAGGAGGGGATGTATCTACATGAATCTTATGAATGTACAGGGTGTTTCAGAAAAAATGCAACCATTTACTTTCCTGGCTTTAGGCACATACTAACAGGAACACTTGATAGTTTTAGATAATATTAGGCTAAAAAGGCTAGAGTTATTATTAGCCCTTACAGAAATTTCTGATAAGTGACTAAATATAAGTGCATGATTTATTCTTTGACTGATAAGTTGTTTATTCTGGACTGGCAACTGAGATGATATTTTTAGTATCATTTTCAGAAACTACACAATACCTGCTTTCAGAATATATAAACATTGGTATATACAAAAATTACAAGAAATATCCCAAAAAATGCATTGAAATCTTAACATCAATTTCTCCAGAAATGCTTAAGGATATCCGATCCTCAGTCAGGAAAGATAACTCCAAAAATTAATATTTAATTTGAAATACATCAAAATGAAGCTTGAAAATGATTTTTTTTCATGCAACAATTTTCATTCTATTTATCTATATAAGATTCAACGTTTTTGGAACTCTCAGAAAAGGTCTTATAAAAGTTGACATTTGTACCCTACAAAAGGGAATAAAATTAATACAGTTTAAGAGAAATAAGATTTTCTTGAGCCCGCACCTCAGATCTCCACATTTTTTCCTTATTCAAAATAAGGAAAAAATGCGGACGGGAGTATTTGGACTAATTTTCCGCATTCATTCCAGATTTTCGTAGATTCAAATTTCCAGATTTTCTCCGTATTCAAAATATGGAGAATATCTGGATGGGAAACTCTTTTTCCGTATTCTCTCCAGATTTCCGCATTTCCATATATACAAAATATGGAGGTATTTACTTGGTTGATAAAATGCGGAAATACGGAAATTACGGAGTTAATCACATGGTTATAAAATGGCTAATAAAACCGCTACATGATGCATACATACATAAATATTTACAAAACCATCAACAATGTGCAAAATTATATACAATTTATTATATCATTATGAGAAAAAAACATATAAATGAATGAACAAAATTACACATTATGTTCATGAGCAATGTATATCTTATATCTTTGACAAACAAATAGGAGCATGTAAAAAAAAAACTGGAACTCTTATTTAAGCCACAAGTTTATCATGGAAAAAATGTGGCATTTTTTAATATTCATATTAAATAAATCGAAATTTATTCATTCTATTTAAGCAAAAGTGGGAGTGAAATGTTCAACACTATTAGGTATTGGGGAAAAAATAACAATTGAATAGCATAATGCCATTGAATATTTACAAAACAAGAAAAATTTTTAGACATTTTTTATCAATCTGGATCACATTTGCCATTTTCTACCTGCATCCCTGATTCATATTTCTCACAATTCAGTTTATATCTCAGTTCTGTGCTTTACACCCATCTGAGTAAAAATTTTCTTCAGACTTCTTTGTAGTTTGTAAGGTCTCTGCATGTTTAATTTCTTGCAGCAGCACTTGCGAATTGGCAAATCCTATCAATTAAAAAAAAAGTACTTAAATTATAATGGTGCAATATTAATAAAATTTAAATTCATTGCTTTTATTCCTTTTAAAATCTTTTTATAAACACAAGTTTGGGTTCTTCATTTTATATCAATTTGTTTAAAATATTATTTATAATAATGACAATCATAGTTGACTGTTTTTAATTAAACAAGCAATAAAAAAAAGAAAAAAAAGAAATATATATACCTCAAAATAACCATCCATGGACCAAGCTTTTTAAAATCGCAGTAAGTTGAATAAGCACTTATTCTTTTTCAGAAATCTCCTCCTCATGCACAGACGCTATATGGTATCATTGCTAGAGATTACAGCCCATGGCTCCCCAAAATTAACACCTTTAATTGTGGTTAACCATAATAAAATTCTATGAGCTGAAAAGATTTGAATCATGGGCATATTGGCTGAAACGTACGTAGCCTGGTAGCTCAGTCCTAGGCCTAGCCGCCTAGAGTATTTATTTTCATCATCACAGTGACACACATGTTAAAAAAAAATATGACTGACCTACCGCATATGAAATACGTGTATCTGCATCTTTTGGTTGATACAGCAATACGATCTCAGGCTGTCTGGTCAACAAACTTTTTCCTTTACAGAGCAGACGTTGCAACATGGAGGCCAAGGTTAAATTTTGGCGGTCTGTTGTTTAAATTAATTGATCACTGAGCCCGACTTTTTGAAACATTCTTCCGATCCCGATCAAATTGTACATAACATTCAGGAGAAACAGACAACTGCTGTTAACTCCAAGACAGTTTTTATGCACCCAAATTTTTTCGGGGCGCATATTGTTTTTGTCCTGTCTGTCTGTTTAGCTGTATGTCTGTCTGTTTGTTTGTCTGTTGTCAACTTTAACCTTCGCCATAACTTTTGAACCGTAAGACTTAGAGACTTCATATTTGGTATGGATACTCCACTACAAAAACACTTTCAACTGACACCAAGGTCAATGACCTTATGACCTTGATTGTGACCTTTATGCTAAAAATAGCTTTTTCAAACTTTCGCCATAACTTCTGAACGGTGAGAGATAGAGACTTCATATTTGGTATGCATACTCCACTAATTAGGCACTTTCAACTGACACCAAGGTCAGTGACCTTGACTGTGACCTATATGCTAAAAATAGCTTTTTCGAACTTTCGCCATAACTTTTAAACCGTGAGAGATAGAGACTTCATATTTGGTATGCATACTCCACTAATTAGGCACCTTCAACTGACACCAAGGTCAATGACCTTGTGACCTTGACTGTGACCTATGTGCTAAATATAGCTTTTTTCGAATTTTCGCCATAACTTTTGAACCATAGATGATAGAGACTTAATATTTGGTATGCGTACTACACTAATAAAGTGCTTTCAAATGACACCAAGAACAATGATTGTGTGACCTTGACTGAGACCCATTTGCTAAAAATTGCTTTTTAGAACTTAATGTTGCCGCCAGGTGCTACTGTGTCTCACAAACACATCTTGTTCTTGATGAAAAAATTCTAAGTCTAGAGCTCCGTATTTTTTCCAGATGAAAAATATTCTAAGTTAAGAGTTCAATATTTTTCCAGATGAAAAATAGACTAAGTCCAATTCTCCGTATTATTTCCGTTTATTTTCCGGATTATTTCCGTATATTTTCTGCTTTTCCGTATTGTTAATTTTCTCCGTATTATTTTCCACATTTTTTCCATATTAAAATGAGGAAAAAATGCGGAATAATGCGGAAATCTGGAGATCTGAGGTGCGGGAATCCAGCCTTAGATACCAATGCTTAATAGCATGATATGAAATTAGAAGTGATTTGTGGTGTCTTGCAATGATACCAAAAGCCTTTTATACTATGAATATAGAATACACGATGGAAATAAAAGAAAAAAATACCAAATAAGTGTAAAAATCATGACAGTATCTCTGAATGCCTGGATACCTATCGTTTTTTAACCTAAAATATATTTGTTGATCAATTTGCAATTAGAAAATGCATTGCTGATATTCCAATTCTCTTTTTCTGCAAAAATATTGGAATTTTGACAATTTTTCCTATATGATATGATTAACTTAAACCTTTAACTTTATAGAAATACTGTGGATAAATTTACATAACTTTGTGGATTCAGAGATACTTTTATGAGTATTTCTAATCACTTAACAGCTAATTTTATAAACCTGAGGATCGGACTACCTTAAAATCTTTGCCATGGAAGGGGTTAATATTAAATCTAAAATAATAAAATTGAAATAAATTCCACATGCTAAAGCAAGAATACTTGGTATTAAAATGTCGAACTAGAGCAGGAGTGCTATTAACAACAACTGAAGAAATAGCCAATACAAGCTTTAATTTATTTTTATGCTCATCAGCACCTAAATTTCAGGTAAAGAATTTTTTTAATTTTTTACCGATAAAATTTATCATTTCATATTATACTTATGAGACTCACTGTGAAACTATTAGTAAACTCTCTATGGGGTCTCTTCTACAGGTTTCTGAACTTTTTTATGTCAATCCGAGGTGTCATTTGTGTTTTTCAGATATTTCTACGTTGCTATTGATTTTTTTTAAGAGAAAGGGGGGAGGGGAATAAATTCTTGCATTTGTTAAAGTGAAAGTTGTAAATACCTCCACGAACCTATATAAGCTTGATTGTGACCTTTGGGTCATGGGGTGAAAGGTCAAAGGTCAAGGTCATTCCAAACACACACACACACACCAAACAAAAAAACTTGAGTTCAACTCTTGAAACTGAATCTAGGAAAAGGTAATGAATATTTATTTTTTACTTTTCAGTAAGGGTCAAGGTCAAAAGTCAAGGTCATTTGGATAAAAAGCTTTTATCAACAATTCCTGTAGTTTTTCAATGACCTAAATTTGAAGGTGAAGGTCAACAGCTCTTATGCAGGTGGCCCAATGTCTTTATGACTTGTCATTTAGAAAGTTTTAATTATTCGTAAACATTATACAGTTAAAGTATATCGTTGAGGGAATCGGCAAGATTCCAGTTCCCCAAGAGCAAGTCTATTTCCCGATGAGCTTGCGCCGAGGGAAATAGGCTTGCTCGAGGGGAACTGGAATCTTGCTGACTCCCGAAATGATATACTTTAACTGTTTTATTATACCGATACAAACAAGACATTTAAAAAAAAATTATATTCAATACTGTATTCAGTAACAATGTTTAATTCCAACAGGAATAGATAAAAATACGACAAAACAGAATACAGCCATGAAAGGAATTCCATTTTATCAATAAATCAGTTCATTGTCCGAGTTTTTACTAAGTAAAATCGAAAGTTACATTACTCAAATTTGAGCACGCCATTTCTGTTGTTGTTCGCTTCCAGTAAACTGGTTCTTTTTGATTGATATGGGACCAGTTGACTTGCGATGCATTTCGATTCACTAATGAATATTCATGAGTTTATTCGGAACATTTTTAAGTTTGTCGTAAGTTGAAAGAAAATGTCAAGCATTCCGAATAGGTGTGTATCAGTTCATCAAAAAAACGTACTTTTTTTGCAGGGAATCAGTCTGTTTTGCAGGGAATCGGTTTATTTACGGTGATTATATTAGGAAATCAGCAAAATATATCGATTTACTTTTATATAGTGAAAAATCAGTAGAGGTATAATAACATAGACTGTCAGGGGCTATAACTACTCAAAGGGGTTTATGAATCCTTTTGCACTGAATAGATTGAAGAGTCTGCTAAATTAGTCAAAGACATTGTTGAAGGTTTTATATCTCTACAGTTTACGGTTTCGGAGGAGTAGTGATAACAAGGTTTTTCATACAAAGGGGCACTAACTTTTAAAGGGGTCAATCTTAGGGGACAAGAATGAAAGGGGGGGCATCAGTGTTTCACAAACACATCTGGTCTTACAGTATACATGATAGGTAAGTGTAATAAATTAATTTGTGATCAAAACAAACTACAATATCTACTAGGGTGATTAAAACTAAATGCAAACTCACAGTGATCCATTGTCTCCGAGAATGATGAGTTATGAAACAAAAGTGAAAGAAAATGAGATATAAGAACCTATAGCCTTGGGAGCTGCTGTTATTTCATAAATAATTTGAATAGGTGATATCACCTATTCAAAATGATAAGGTGATATCACCAATTCCAATCGATATCACTTATTCAAATAGGTGATATCACCAATTGAATAGATGATATTATACAATTATGGACATCAGTGTAGGTCGATATGTGGTTATAAGGACTCATGGCAATTGATATTGACCGAAGACACAGAAAGTAATAGCGACCGAGCCTGCAATATTATATAAATATAGCCCTTTGATGAGGTCAATCCATAGATATATCGACTTCACAGAAAAGCATATCGACCGAGCACGAAGTGCGAGGTCGATATGCTTTTCTGTGAAGTCGATATATCTAATGGATTGACCTCATCAAAGGGCTATATTTGTTATATTATTTTTTACATAGATTGACAAAGCAAATTATGAAAATAATTGGAAAAGTTTTCTCCCTTTAACAATTAGAGACTAGAGATCAAAATAAATTACACCGTTTAATGTAAATGCGTTTCCTTTATATTGATGGAGTGATTTAGACGACTTATTCAGAATACTTCATTTATTTGATTAAGTTTTGTATCAATATTTGACACACATATCGAATATGTTTTAATTAATATGAAGTAATCCTAATCCAATGCCTTCTTTTGTCTCATCAAATACAGAACATTTAAAAAAAAAATAAAGTTAGTAAAAATTGAAATAAATATTTTTTTTCTAGAAACATCAAATCATACACTGTATTAGCTTTGATTGAATACAGTACTATTTTGTTTCACGGAAATTATCTCCATTTTAAGAAACCTCAAGTCGATATGCATTTCAGATTCTATAAATAGTAACTCAAGTCTTTATGCTGTTATATACTAAATCATGTGATCAAGTTTGAGCCAATCAGAGAGCTGGGAATAAATGATAAAAATAATATTATACAATTATGGACTTCAGTGTAGGTCGATATGTGGTTATAAGGACTCATGGCAATTGCCATGAGTCCTTATAACCACATATTGACCGTTCACTGAAGTCCATAATAGTTATATTATATAATCACTCAAATTGAATGCACTGACACGGTCCTAACTGAATGGACTTGGCTGTCATTACGTCATAATGGTTAAATTCACGCTTCTTAGATTATGACGTCACATACTACATTACTTTAGTGCAACGGAACGTTGTGTCGTGCGATATTATTTTTCACGGACGCGCTTTTGCACCGATATCACAAAAGGAGGTATATCATGTGACGTACTTTCAGCCAATGAAAACTACGAAAATTATCTTCTTATATAATATATCAATATTAATGTATAAATATCAATATTGCCATGAGTCCTTATAACCACATATTGACTGTTCACTGAAGTCCATAATAGTTATATTATATAATCACTCAAAGTGAATGCACTGACACAGTCCTAACTGAACAGACCCGGTGTCGTATAGTGAGGCTTCCCCCGGAAGGCTCACTATATAGTGAGTCTTCCCCCCGGAAGAATGGCTATATAGTGAGACTTCCCCCACGGAAGTTTCACTATATAGCCGTTCTTCCGGGGGGAAGGCTCACTTTATAGCCAACCTTCCCCCATTCATAGTGAGACTTCCCCCTTTTATTATTGTTTCCGGAACATTGTTTTATTATTTTTAAAAATTCTAATAGTGTTAATTTAGGAATAACAAACAACTTATTGGTTTGTACATGTGTTGAAGTTAACAAATGAGTTATTTTTGTTATTTTTTTAAATTCATGTTCAAATATCTTATCTCAATCAAGTATTGACTGATGCATACATGCACGCTCTGTGTTTCAACGTATAAAGTGTAAAAATGAAATTGCGACAAAGCAGATCTACACACTAAAATTGACAATTAGCCATCTTCGACTTTAGTGCAAAATAGTTTAGACAACTAAGTGACAATTGCAATGCAGTATATATTTTTTTAATTTTACGTATTTTTTATACGTGTATTCAAACATCCAATCGTCCAAACCCAGTTTAATAAAATATCTTTAAATAAATGATTTTTAAAACACGACCAAAATGAAAAAAATAATTGTATGAATTGATGTATGGGTGTGATGAGCAGGGGATGCACACATTTTCATGCAATTTTTTCCGGTCATAAATTTAAAAAAAAAAAAAGGGGGGGGGGGGGGGTAAGCCCAATCCATGCATCCGGTGCCTTTGCTAAAATATGCATGACAGTCAGAATTTGATTTAAAGTGTATTAGAACTCAAATCCATCTTATTTGATTTTATAGTGATGTAATTTCATTAATATCACGCAAATTTAATTTCAAAATGAAATACAAATCCTAAAAATACTTCAAAATTTATAAAAGTTAAAAGGTCCGTAAAGCATACAATAAATATCTAATCATGTCAATGTATATAAAATCCCAACCGAAAACCGAAGGGGGAAGACTCACTATGGTCATTATGTGGGGAAGTCTCACTATATAGCCATATTTCCCCCCAGGGGGAAGACTCACTATATAGCCAGACTTCCGGGGGGAAGTCTCACTATGGCGGAAGTCTCACTATATGACACAGGCTGTCATTACAATGGTTAAAACACACTTCTTATGTTATGACGTCACGTTCCACTTAACTTTAGTGCAACCGAACGGTGTGTCGTGCGATATAATTTTCCACTGACGTGCTTTTGCGTCAACATCACAAAAGGAGGAATATCACGTGACGTTTTTTCAGCTGATGAAAATTACGAAAATAATCTTCTTATTCAATATCACCAATTGAATAGGTGATATCACCTATTCGAATAGGTTTTTTGGCAGTAAATACCAAAAAGGCACCTCATATACATTAAACAAAGATGCATAAAAGATGCATATAGTGTGTTTCATTGTAACAGTCACTATTGTTTCAGATGCTTCAATTTCAGCTAAGGAATGACCAGGTTATTGTTCTTCGAGCACTGGTTAAATTTTTTGTGCAGGTCTCATTTCCAAGTAACTATAAGCCCTATGTTAACTAAACTTGCATGCATGATACATCTAAGAATGCACACTACCAGAATTGCTTCGGATGCTGTATCTGCATGACCCAAATTTTCCAGAAATGTAAGATATATAATGCCAAAGGATCAAGCAAGTGATCAGGTGATCAGACAATTGAACATGCACCAATGCAGTAGGACGAGGGGCTCTTTTGGGATCATGCATTCCATGGTAAGAATGATCATGTGAGTCAGAGGGGGATGCCCGTATATATACTGCCCATTTACAAGGCTCTTCAGTTGACAGTTGAATGAAAGAGAAGATGCTATTGTCAAATGTGGTCCGAGATGTTTATACATGGTATATCAACTAGTGGCAAAGCATGCCAAATTAAAGCCCATAAATCCTGCAGTGATTATTGTAAAATGCATGTTGCAAGATTACATGAGACGCATTGAGCAATATGTTCGCAAACATGCAAAGACAGCTGCGATTAATCATAACTAACATTAAAATTCATTCATAGCTTTTGCGAGTACTCAAAGTATAGCAATGGCTCTGGTTCATTTCTTTCCATTTATTTTGCATTTTACAGGAAATATTGTTTTACCCCATAAAGGCAAAAGGGAAATGTGCGAGTCTCTGAATGGACGTTACTTTGTGGAGGGGGAGACTTGGTACCTAGACAACTGCACTCAGTGTTTGTGTCACAGTAGCAGCATCCTGTGTGAGACTCAGGCCTGCCCCCTCTGCTGTGTAGCTATCCCACAATCCTACCCAACACCTGTTGCCCAGTCTGCCAAGGTCAGGGTAAAACAGCATATTAATATCCCCTTAAGGAAACATAACATTCACATGTATTGATGTATATTTTTTAGGGATGGCAATTTGTAACCGGTTAACTGATTACTCTGTCAGAACAATGGCAATCGGTTAGAAAATCTGTAATCGGTTAGTCAGTCAGAAAAAATAAAAAATATGTAAAGTTGAACGCAATATCTTTTATTAAAATTTATTTTTGCAGATATAAAATCTCTACATAAACGCTCATAATTAAGTGTTTTTACACTACTTTGGAGGTAATTAATGGTTCCTCGGATTGCGAGTGTAGGGGTAATTGTTAGGTGGTTTGTGTTTGAAGTGTTCATTAGTGTTAAAACACCATGTTGCTACCCCGATGGTTCTGTAATTCTTTGATGATAATTAAAGCACCGTTGAGCACTGTGAATTAGTATGTTTATCTTTTACAGTTGTATCTAATAAAATACTATACAATCATTGCAAATTAAGTGATGTAGATCTCCACTTGGTTTTAATTTTGGTGACAATGCAGAATGAACTAAATTGTATGACATTTGCTCTGGAAAAATATCAATAGATTTTCAAACAATCATGTTTTGTGGTTTTCTTAATTTTTTTTAATCTGTTGAAACTGAAATTAAATAAATATGCATGTAGTTTTCTTAATAAAAATCAAGACAAATGGAATGAATTTTAAAGAGCTAGGTTCACTTTATGCATAAAATGGCCCTGAACTTATATCAATTAATTATAACCCTTTATACTCTGCTGCATTGTTTTTATAAGTAAGCACTGTCTCTGCTGAATTGTTTTAAAGAAATGATGAAATATACACATACAATCTTTAACTTAAATAAAATGTTCATTTTTCAAGTTACAATGATATAATTTTCCAAGTACATATTAGATACCTATAGTTTTTTAGAAAATATTATCATATATATTAATTAGTGATAGGATGTTGCTATGGCAACCACTGTTTAAAGGTCATTATCCTGGAAAGCATAACTGTTCCTTTGTTTTTCAATAATTATAATGAAATTTAAGCTTAGAAATAATATACCAAGTTATGAAGATGAGTATATTGCTTACCTGATAAATTTTCATGGAAATTTCATGGTCAAGGTCATTTCAAAAATGATATAAAAGCATTAAACTTCAAGGTCATATGTGTTTTATCATCTTGATTATTTATCCCTAAATACTTCATAACAGAAAACAAACAAACAAAAACTTCAACTGCCCTAAAAGGTCTAATACCCAGTTTTTGGATAAAAACCATGTTAAAAATGTGACCTTGACCTTAGTTAACTGATCATGGGTCAGAGTTATGACACATCTGCAGGTTATAAGCAACCTTTGTGCCAAGTATGATTATCCAATTTTTTTTTTTTTTCATGGACTAACCATTATTAGTTATATAGACACTTAGAGGGGTATATAAATACGGAAATATGTGGGGTCCTTGAAAAAATACATATTTGGTGAGGCGTAATGAATTTATCTTGACGATGGTTCTCTAAAAGACTAAATATTTATAGTATCGATATATCGCTTTCACTGAGGGAAGTAAATCGTTCCACATCTGTTGTTTTTGACAGACGCATTGTGACGTCAGTTATGAAGCTCCACACGGGGTCATGTGAAAACAGTATGATGATGTGTGGTTGATAGATTTTAATATATAGTGGGTAGGTCACGTGGAGTGGGCACATTAGCAATGTAAGGTGGGTAGACAGCATAACATCGTTTAATACAGTATTGCTCTCATGCAGCCAATGAAATTTCAAGATTTTGATCAGAGGCAGGATAAACTTTGTTGTTGTTAATGATGAGACATTGATCTTGGTTAAATGACCTTGAATCAAGGTCATGACACACCCTCAGGTAAGTATGTGCCTCCAAAGTTTTATGGAGTGGACACAAAAGTGTGACGGACAGACACAATGAGTGTTATATTAGTTTGTGGGAGGTTCACTATAACCAATGCATTCCTCTCCAAGAATTTTTAAAAAAGTACATATTACACTGTTCTAAAGAGAAGAAAATTTATTTTTAAATATTGAAAATACAAACTTCCTAACATAAGCTTTTGACATTTTTGCATACATGTAAATGAATTTAAACTTGACGAAAGAATGGAACATTCATTGGTAAAAAATCAACAGGTGGTTTTCAGTTGCAAAAACTAGATAAGATTGACAAATATTGTGATAAAATATATTTTACCCTGTGACTGTACAACTGCTTCACCCTTTAATGGTTGAAAATTGAAAATGGATATATATACTTATATGGGACAAATATCTAATGCTTAGGCTAAGCATGTCCATTCCAAATCATTTTTCAATATGAATTTGTATATCAGAAACAAACAAATGAAAATTGAGATCTAAATTTTGTTGGGCATTTTGCAAAATCAGGTCTTTTTGTTTGTGAGATTTGTAGAATAGCTGTAAAATTAACAATTGCATTGAAAAACAAGAGACCCATGGGCCTTATAGGTCACCTGAGCATCATGCAACAACTTTCAAATGATTGAATTTGGTTCATGTTTTAAGCTAGATGCTATGGCATTCACAATTTAAAAAGAGGCACCATTGCTAATCATAACTATAAACTTAGTAATTGTTTAGTTTGTTTACTTAATACCCATAAGCAGGGTAGGGGAACAAAAATGCATTTCAACTAATCAGTAATATTCAGCAATAATTAGAAGTGCCCCTACCACACGTGAACCCCTGACCCTACCCAGGTCTAACACATTGCACAATTTTTGAAAAGGCACACTTGCTTATCAAAAATGTTTGATTAATACCAAGGAGCAGATTTCAAACAATTCATTTTCAGTATATAAGTAGACCCCCCTCCCTCCTCTTTGGTATCCCTGACCCATGGGCCTTGAAATTCATAATTCTGGAAGAAGAGCCCTTGCACATCATAACTATATAGTTAGTTCATCTGCTTATTACTCAGGAGTAGAGAAAAACATTTTCATAGATGTAATGTATTTTCACTATATAATCATTATAGATCCGTGCCCTAACACAAGAACCCCTGATCCTGGGGCCATAAATTTCACAATTTTGGTAGAGGCACTCTGGCTCATCATAACTGTGTACTTAGTTAGTTTATTTAATACTCAGGAACAGAGA
>NW_026918897.1:0-14972 GCF_032062105.1 Saccostrea cuccullata | reverse complement strand
CTTCTTCAGAACCACTTGGCCAGGAAAGATGAAATTCATGTGGATTCATCCTCAGTTAGTGTAAATTCAAATTTGTTCAAATCATACCCCCAAGGGTAGGGGGGGGCCCAAAAATGGCTGATCAAAAATTAACATAGGAAAAAAAGGACAGCCTTTTAAAATAATCTTTTCAAGTAATTCAAACCATGATTAGTAATATATATATGGAATATCCTAGGTAGTGAAACTGCGAGTCCCATTATTCCATCCTTTTTCCCGATTTTAGTTTTTACATTTAAAAATCTGTCAAACGGTATTTATTTGTAATTTTTCGCAAGATACATAAATTACACAATTTTTAAACCCCCCAATCCTCTCGGATAAAGAAAAAGTTGTTTAGAATTAAAAAATTTCCCGGTTTATATATCAAGTTTTGGGAAAAACGCACAAAATAGGGTGCGACAGGACATGCCATAAATTTTCGGTAATTTCCATTTTCCTGACGAATGTCATGTTTTGGTGCAAATCAAATGAATATTCTCCTGATGAATGATATAAACGAAATTATCCATGGTAATATTTCTACTTGAGTATTTAACGAAAATTACGACGAGTACGAAGCGTCTGTTATGACGCCATTTTTGTTTTATAGGGGAGCGGATAAAAATACCCACGCACCTGTTCTTAAAAAATCTGCAATAGGTTATTTTTAAGGTCTTGTTTCCAACGGAAGACCTTCTACTGATTCTGATGGTAAAGATTATTATTCTTTTTTAAGGTCTTCCGCTCAGGCGGAAGACCTCTGATTCTGATGGTTAAGATTATTCCCTATTATTCTTTTTTTTCCCTAGACGCCAACTTTGAGACCTCGTAACTCGCTCATTTCTTAACGGATTTCGCTTAAATTTTCAGAGTTTTTTGAACGTTACAAAACCCAATTGAAAAGTTTTCATACATTAAAAAATTCCCTTCCGCTTTCGAGTTATTTCCCTTTAAGTGAAAATTTGGTACTTGTTCATTTTCCAGACAAAAGCTCAGAAACGACAAAAGCTGGAGCAGCATGTCTACTGTATTTAAATACTAGAAGAATTGAAGTTGAACCTATCGGTTTTTCTTTTTCGATTTCGCGCCCCAAACGGTGCTAGATAGGGGTAAAAAATGAGAGTGCCCCAAAAGCGCCAAATTGTATATATATTTCCTTGTATATCTTAAAACTAAAAATAATTTGTTAAGACATATTTCACAAATATTGTGCATAATTTTAAGATCTATCATTTGGCATCATTAAAAAGGGGCTGACCCCTCAAAGTAGGGGTCAAGGGCACTCGAAAGTTTTTGCTTTATAACTCAAAAACGGTAATTATTTCGATATGGTTATTGATTTGAAATGGGTTCTTTAACATCTTACTGATCTAATGAAAACGTTATTTTGTTCGAATCGTGTGTTATTGAATGAGCAGCAAGCTTTATGTGTACAGGTAACTGATTAGTTTTATACGGAAAGTGAAGAATTCTTAATGCGTTCGCATATAACATGTATCGCTGAAATAAACTGGATAAAAATATATCTAACTAAACTGAATGTTAAGCTTTGTTGAAATAAAGTTTTAAACGTATTCTAGCTGGATGTCATACAGATTATTCAGAGACAACTTTCTCCTTGTATCTAGTTTGAATTACAAGATGGGAGATAGGAAAAAAAATACTTATCATCTCTCATTCGATTGATACTCAATGTTGGTTATTTATAAATAAAAGAAAAAATAAGCTTAAAATAATTCACTGTCATTTTATTCAGGCATCGTGAATTTTCCTCGGACCTTGACTGCTTTGTTTACAGTTGTGCAACTTGTTTATCGATCGCACATGCATTGACCTATAAACATTCCGGAGGTCAACATTCACCGCTCTTTGATTTTTACGCGAGACCTAGAGTTATCTAAAACGATGCTAGCCATCGATTTACTCAGTTTAAAATCGAGAATTTGTTATTTTTGTAAATCGTAAGAATATTTCTAGACACAGATATAAAGGTTGTCTTGAACATGTACGAGTATTAAAAGATACTTTGACGAATGAATAAAAGGCGCAGCGATTTTGCTCAGGTACAGATGATTTCTCTGGACGAGTCCATTGGTTACACTGAAAGGTAACGCAGGATGACCTCTCGATAACTCTGCCAATTTTTATAGAGATTGTAATTGCACGTGTACATAAATTAATGTTGAATTTTACCCTTGTGAAGTCCATTATAGTTTCGTTATTTAAAGAATCGGGGATATCAATACTGCAACTTAATTGTTTTAATTTAAACGGATGATTCTTTAATTGGAAAGGTACACATTTTTAGGTGCTTGAAGTAATTGCAATCGTTAAATGTATACGGGCCTATATCAAGTTATTGAAATTGTTGCTTAATTTATTTCAGTAAAAATTGCAATGTTGTTAAAAGTAGCTCAGAATTAATCACAATTAAACATGACAAATGCACACAGTAAATTGTAAGTGGACGTGACGCTTTCAATTATCATGAAAATCGAAAATAAAATTAAAGGTACTTGGACACAGATTTGAAGTCAATACTTTTCAATAATTTTCTGTAATATTACAACTTATATATTTTAATAGCATTTCACATAGAAATTAATTAAAAATCTTATTTCATACAAAAGATATTAACATTTCAAATTCTTTGGCGTGTTTGATTGACACATCCTTGCACATTCGCAAAATTAATTTTATTCTTAATCCTTAAGAAAAGTGACAATCTTTTTGTGTATAAATGAAAAATATTAATGCTATAATCCAGAAAACTCAGAATCAGGCATGTTCAAACGTAAAACAAACACACAATATATTGTCAGTCCGTGCAAGTGTGATAAACAGACTGTGACGATATTAAACGCACCCGGTGATTTCAAAATATAAACAATAACAGCACTCGAGCCTTGTTTACAAAAACTGTGTACATAACACGGGTTAGCTCGACTTGCCGAACTCTGTACGCAACCCGTGGTTCGGAATGACGAATGAGTTTTGCTTTCTAGCATCTGTACTCGGAATAAAACTATTTTTCTGGATAAAAGTTTAAATAATTCTCATTAATACACAATAAAATTGCCACTTTTCCTAGAGAAGAGGAATAGGGTTAAAATTTGTGAAAGTGCAATGGTGTGTCAATCAAACCCGCCAAAAAATTTGAAGTTTTAATAACTTTGAAATGAATTAAGATTTTTAGTTAATTTCTAAATGTCGTAATATTATAGAAAATTATTGAAAAATATTGACTTCAAATCTGTGTCTAAGTACCTTTAAGTAACTTTGAGTTTTGCATAATATGCTACATAAATTATCATTGTAATTCTGCATGATATGCTCATAAATTTCTTTGATTTCCTCAAATAAAAAGCTAGAATATCACGATTACACGATTTTATGTGCATGTACATAATATTAACTAAACTACATGCTGTTTTACATAAAAGAGCACCAAACATGAGCTTTAAGAATACGAGAAAAAAAAGAATTATTAGAAATTCTTCTAACAAATGCAAAATTTCTTCCTGTAATTTCATAAAAATATTCCAAGCCTTTCATTCGTGTTTATTAGACTAAAAGAGATTAAATTATTAAATGTCCTCTCATTGCGATACGTAACCCCCGAGAAATGATACAATGCTTTCCTTCAGAGTCGAGAATGGCAGGCCAGGGCTGGTGAGGAAATCCATGATTACTCCATAACCTATCATAATATTTACCAAAAAATCATACACGATATTGTTAATTCGCAGGTTGTCAAATAAATTCAAGAAAAGGTCGGCAAAGATGAGTATGCCTAACTAAACTTTTTTATTCATAAACTTTTTAATTTCTAGAGTGTACAATCGATCATCGAAGTGTGCAGATGTACTATATGTACTAGTTTTTTTTTTTTTTGGGGGGAGGGGGGGTACCAGCTTTCGCTGCATTTGATATCCTGAATTTTGCATTGCATTTCTGACAATTAAACAAAGTTAAAAGAATATAATTGGTGACAGTAACACAAGTGATTTGTAAAACGAAAGTCAAGCAATAAAATGTTAAAGTTTGTATTTTGAAAAATAAATCAAGTCAAGTCAAGTAAAACAAAGACAGGTAGAAACGCTCACACATGGACATACATACAAACGTTTAGGTAACTCGGAATAGTCCAGAGTAGAACCATATTTTCTTGAAGACGGAATGTCCAGTACATCTAATGTCACGACAGGGATAGTTCACGACAGTTTCATCACACATACGCAATTATCATACAAGTCGAACGCTCTTCGAGGTTGAGGATTGACACTAACTCCTTAGATAAATACTGAGTATCAATGTCCTTTTTACTGTCTTAACTGTCTTGATAGGTAAATAATTTTAGCATATGTTAAAAATAAGCATTAGAAATAATTCTTTTCATAAGATTCAATTCTGTTACATATCAAATGAATTTGTAAAATTAACTTTATGACAATTGTCATGCTGCAGATCTGTAGCTCGCTAGCTGTTCTAAAAAAAATTGAGATGGATCACCAGAGAGCTACAGTGCCATCCATATTATCTCAAGTTCAGGCTCAGAAGGACAATTAAAAACGGTTGTAAGGAATGTTTAACTGTAGAAACGTTTAAGGAATGTGTTAGAGACACACGGTAAATAATATTTTTAGATTCTAGCAGTTGAAAAACACGGATTTGAATATAGCTTCAGTGCAATATTTTCTAATATTTTCTAGTTTTTTATTCTTCGATCGTATTTCTCAATTCATCATGTTTAAATAACATGTATTCCTTTTTAATTAGGACACATTAAACCTTATTTGTCAACCAGTCTGACATTGTACATCTGTCACGAGAACTTTAGACTTGATAATAACTATGGAATGAGTTGAAATAGGACTTTTATATTTCATATGTGCATCATTTGTGACATGTTATTTTCAAATATACTGTAATTTTTAACCCCGTGACCTTGATCCTGTAGCTTGATCTACTTAAAAAATAACAATTTTTTAAATTGACCATAACTATTGAAAACTTTACTTTTATAAACATGTACATGTAATACCTGTGTCAACACCTTTGAAAATTCTTTATAATTTTTTGACCCTTTGACCTTGAAGTTTGAACCACTTTTCAAAAAAAAAAAATAACCATAGTTATACCTTTTGAGAGAAAAGAGATCGATTGGGGCTTTTATTTTACCACTGTGTATTACCTGTAACAACATTTTTTTTTAAATATCGATATGCTGATTTTGACAACGTGACCTTGAGGCTTGACTTACTTTTCACAATTTTAATCTTGATCATAACTTTTGAATGAGAAAAGATAGGGTTTTCGTATTACACAAAAATCAAATGTATGTGACCTGTGATAAATTCATTTCAAATACTAGCATATAATAAACTTTGACCTTGAAGTTTAACCGGCTTTAAATATTGCTTAAAATTGACCATGACTTTTGATAAAGATAGGATAACTCTTTCATACCTAGATTTACACATGTATACAGTATTACACGTATTAGCTGTGACAAAGTCTATCGAAAAAAAATATAGCTTAAGAATTCGTCAATACGGTAGCACACAAACGGCTTTGCTTATCACCAGCGTGTGTCATGGTGTGATGTAAGGTCATTTTAACAAGGTCCAGGTCGCAAACAATCCTTTACTATCTTTTTTAATAGTAAAACATAAATAAGATGACATCTACCCTTAAAAGATTGCTTTAACAGTAGAATGTGGCATGACCTTGACCCAAGGTCATTTCTCCTTGTCCGCAGCTCCGACGGAAGACCTACTCGTTGCTTTGCAACGAGCTCGGCTCTAGTTTTTCTTCTACTTCCTAGACCGCAAATTTGAGGCTTCATATCTCACTTATTTCTCAACAGATTTTGCTCAAATTTTCAGAGGTTATAGACGTTTATAAATTCTACCAGAATGCTGACTAAAATTTCAAAAAGTCACTTCTGGTTTTGAGTTATTTCCCTTTAAACGAAAATTTATAGGCTTTCGTTTCCGGATAAATGCTCAGAGACCACAAAAGCTGGAGCAGAAATTTTATTGGTTTTTGCTGACAGAAGGATTGAAGTTGTGCACATCTGTTTTTGTTTTTTCGATTTCTGTATTCAAAATGGCGTTTTATAGGTGTCAAAAATTAGAACGCCTAAAAGAGTGAAAATTTACACATATTTTCCTTTTTTTCTTGAAAACTAAAAATATTTTGTTTAAACATTTTGAATGAAAGTTGTGTATTATTGCAAGAGCTTTCATTTGATATCATTAAAAAGGGGCTTGCCCCTAAATTTAGAGATCTAGTGCCCTTGAAAGTTTTTGCTATTTATCTCAAAAACGATTAATATTTCGAATGACTTCTGATAATAAAGTTGTGCTTTAACATCTTACTGATCTTATAAAATTGTTATTTTGTTCTAGTCTTGTTTAAAATGAGCTAGATGCATGGCCTATATATGTACAGGTAATTCTTTTTCGCTCAGCTCGTAAACGAGAGCTTCTCATGCGTGTATATAAAACAAAGTTACTTGGGATGCTCACTCCTCCATGGCACCTGATCCCACCTCTGATGTTTCGGAGGTCCGTGTTTGCTCTGCTCTTGTTTTGTATATTTGTTCAATGGACGTTGAGATTGAATACTGTTCGTTATTTCCATATCCTTATTTTAACCACCGAACATGTATCTCTGCTGGTGGACAATTTGTCCCCGAGGATACTTGTCGTTCGGTACTTATTCATATATGAGTGCAATTAATAACGAAATGATACTGGCAGGCGCGTCGCCCAGTATAAAAAGGCGTCACTCCTTTGAGTCTATAAGGGACACAGATTCAAGGAGTTCATTTGGTGTCCCTCGGATTATCCTCAGGGATATTAAACATATATCATATGCGCAGTCTTCAGATTCCCAGTTTTGGTATAAAACCAATACATCATATACCAAATTTAAAGAGTGTAAAGTTTCTATTACAAATATATTGGATGATTCCTTTTGCGATCCAATGTCTTCGGTTTCCAAATGTTCTGTACGAAACTGTAAAACCTGTGACATTTTGATAACTGACACTCTCTTTCACCAGTAATCTTACTGGACAGAGCTTCTATACCAAAACTTGGGAAAATCTGAACTGCAAATCTTCTAATGTTGTCTATGGAATAGAATGTATTCTGTGTGGACTTATTTATGTCGGTGAAACCAAGGGATCGCTTAACAAAAGAATATCAGGTCATCGATTTCAAATAAATCATGGTGGTCAGCAGCTTTTATATAAACATTTTAATTCACCTGATCATTCTATTTTATCAATGAAAGTTAGAATTCTGGAAAAGATTTATCACCACACAAATAGTCCATCTTTGAGTACACCTTTCCGTGGACAACGTGAAGAAGTTTGGATTAGGAAACTAGGGACAGCATTTCCCTATGGCTGTAATGACAATGTCGATAGTGTAGGAAATCTAACAAGCCCACAGTGTAATAATGTAAATGTGATGGGACTTTTCAACAAGACTCAGAGACGTAAGCGTAGTCATGGACATCGTTCGTACAATAAACCTGCAATACACGACGTCTCTTTTGATTCATTACTACCTTATGTAAATCAAAAGTTAGGTCTACATCATATTCGAACCAAACTTTACTCTGTCCCTTTGAAACTTTTAAATAGTCTTCTTGAAAAGACCAAGGAACATCCAAATTTAGATTCCTCGACACCTGAATATAGGCTCGGTTCTGTGATTATGGATATTGCACATCATAGGCTTTTTAAACCCGCACGTTGCACGGAAGAAAATGCAGCTAAAACAATCCGTCTTTTCCTTAAACTTCAATATGCCAATAAAGGAATTGACGCGGTAAATATTAGTAATATTCTTAATCACAAAAGGGTCCAGTCTTATATTCCACCATATTTCAAGTTAAAGACTACGCCTTGTATTTCCTACAAATATACATCGACCATTGCTTCCAAACTTTTCAATTACAAAAATACTTTACATGGCCTGGATATTGACTATCTGAAAAATAATCCCCTTTCGTGTTCATGTTCTTCTTCGCCCTATAACTATAGTCCTGCTGGACACGTTATTACAGGTAACGTAAATGTAGTTCGTAATGAGGACCTTAGATCACTTATTTTAAAAGGTCCTAAGTATAGGGAACCCCGATCCTTCAACTGGCGTCGGAATTTCATAAATATTATGGATTCTGTTGATAATTACGCCAGACGATGGGCTAGATATGAAAAAGACGACATTGACACCTTGTCAGAATGGATTAAATGTATCAGATCCATGTTAAAGTCACGTCTTAAAAGATTGAGGGGCAAAATGAAAACCATCTATCCTTCTGTGTTCAATAAACCAGAAGTGAAAAAAGAATTAGAAAGATTACACGATCAGTACGTACTGGTTCCTGCCGACAAAGCAGGTAACAACATTGTCTTCGTTTGTAAGGCTCATTATATTAATTGCATTTTAGAAGAACTTGGATTTAATTTCTACAAGAGTGGTAATCCTACTTATACATATACTACTCTTTCTAAGGAAGAAATTCTTCAAAATCACCTGTCAGTTTTGAATACTTTTAATATTCCACAGAGTCAAAATGAATTTGAACTACCTTACATATATTGGATTCCGAAACTTCATAAGAATCCTTACAAACAAAGATACATTGCAGGTTCCAGTAAATGTTCAACCAAGCCTCTTTCGTTACTTCTCACTAAAATATTGACAGTAGTGAAGGAAAAACTTCAAGAGTACTGTACAACTATATATTCAAGAAGTGGTGTAAATCAGATGTGGATACTTAAAAATTCTAAAGAACTTTTGGACAATTTGAAATCACAAGACTTTACAAAAATCAACAGCATTAAAACTTACGACTTTTCAACTTTATACACAACAATTCCGCACGACAAATTAAAATCCAGGCTTTTTGATATCATTGACAGCTGCTTCTTCAACAAAAATGGAACTCGTAAGTTTACTTACCTCGTCATTGGTCATTTGAAAAATTATTTTGTTAAAACAAATTCTGATTGTACACATAAGTACTCTGAAGTTGACATCAAGAAGATGCTTGAGTTTCTGATTGACAATATCTATGTGGTTTTTGGAGACCAGGTTTTCCAACAATCTATTGGAATTCCCATGGGTACAAATTGCGCTCCGTTATTAGCAGACTTATTTTTATATTCATATGAAGCAGAATTTATGCAAAATCTTTTGCGTGAAAAGAAAAAAACACTTGCTGTGGCCTTCAACTCGACATTTAGATATATCGACGACGTATTGTCAATTAATAATGATAATTTCCATTCCTACGTCGACACGATATATCCTGGTGAGCTTGAGATAAAAGATACCACCGAGTCCAACACATCTGCTTCATACTTGGATATTTTACTTGAAAAAGACACAAATGGTAATCTAACAACCAAGCTATATGATAAACGTGATGACTTTAACTTTTCTATCGTCAACTTCCCTTACTTATGCAGCAATATACCTTCATCACCTGCATACGGAGTATTTATATCTCAGTTGATTCGATACGCAAGAGCATGCTCTACGTATGAACAATTTCTTAAACGAGGTAAATTATTGACAAGCAAGTTGATGAAACAAGAATATCAACAGTCTCGTTTAAAGTCATCATTTCGTAAATTCTATGGTCGATACAATGACCTTGTCAGCAAATACAATTTATCATTGAATGAAATGCTGACTGACGTTTTTCATACCAATTGTTAGTCCATTATTTATACACTGAATTGACTACGGATTTTTTCCGCTATGAGCACACGGCGGGTGTGACCGGTCAGCAGGGGATGCTCACTCCTCCATGGCACCTGATCCCACCTCTGATGTTTCGGAGGTCCGTGTTTGCTCTGCTCTTGTTTTGTATATTTGTTCAATGGACGTTGAGATTGAATACTGTTCGTTATTTCCATATCCTTATTTAAATAAAAATCATGGCTACATTGGATGCTAATATTCTTTAGAATAAAGTTCTTGAAGTGTTTTGAGCTTTTTCCCCAAATTGTCATGCTTATTTACTAAACGCACGCCTTTACATTCACCTGGTTTGTTTACAATTATATAACGCGCCTCCCTCGATAACGCGGGGCAAAGTCGGTCACCGGGAATCAATCGGCGGGTAATCCAGCGACTCAGAGTTATACACAAATAAAAACACAGAATGGTTAAATTTTTTTTTTAAATATATTAAATTGTTCCTTAATACTATCTCTCTCCTATGAAAATATTATTTTGTTCGAGTATATGACGTATTATACGAAAGAGAGCTAGACAGTTCTCATCTTGCTATTGAACAATGTTGAAGGAAAACTCTTAAGTCTGTATGCGTAGAATTGCAGTAAACCTACCGTAAGTAATAAATATTTTACAACGCTGTATCATATCTCTTTATTTAAATTAGGTTTGAAACATGTTCTTTGGTTCCCGTTCAGAGTATTTAATCATTTTCATTTTTATCAATCAAGATCTTTCCAAGAGAAAGAGTTGTAGAAAAAGCACGAGCTAGTATCTTTTCTTCGTTTAAATATGAACACAAACAATAAGAACGAAAACGATAAACGCCCGGATCTCATAAAAAGAACTTTGAAGGAATTTCCACACTCACAATTTTATGGGTTCAAAGTACAAAAACTGCATATAGTTTCATTCAATATACTTCAAACTTTCCATTTATAGCAAAAAATGTATAGGTCACCATATTATTTAAGATGCAAAACATGAATGAACAGAACTGTATGTCAACATAAAAAATTGTACATTTTTTGTTAAAAGTATTGAGAAAAATATGTAAAAACTGGTTAATATGCATAATTCTGATGCTGGTGATCCTAAATACTTCCTACCTAAAAGATACTTTTGAATTGTTAATATCAAGTAAACTATTGTACAGAAAAGCAAATGCCTGAATGAAGAGACCTTAGAAGGAGTTATTGCCCTTGTAAATATTATTTAAAGATTGAATAATTGATTAAATATAGAAAATATGCATTTTTTGAATTCTTTAACTAAACAATATTTATCATTACACCTATTGTAAAGCATTCTTCCAAAGAGATATTTCTCTATAAGGTACAAATTTAAACTAATTACGGATTTTGCAAAAACCTATGACATACAGTCAGATATAATACCTTAAAGAGTCAAATCATACAAACATTATTTACCGCGCGATTCTCACATTCACCTGGAACCCAGATTTTAAGCGTGTGTACCATTGCTCATACATACGTGTCCAAGAAAATCTAAAGCGACACACTGCGGCCAACATCGTTACGGTAGTCATCAACAAAATAGATTGGTGCTTTAAAAATATTTTACAATTAATGGAAAATTATTTTTATTGTCGGATATTTGAGATTTGCTTGTGGCTTATCTTTGTTTTAAATTTGATCGTGATACATGTTATCTAAAACAGCTATCTGGGCTTTGTGTTTGTTTACAATTACACGACCAAGCATTCCTTCCATCGCTTGTTGACATTAATTTACACAGCGTGGTCATTGTTCAATTTAACAAACTTACGGAAAACATTATTTTCTGTAAGTAAATCGAATCTTTCAAAAATATTTTAAAATATCTTAAGGTTAGACTTTAGAACAAATCGCTGGGGTATTTATTTTATGTACATTAATCAATCTTCAATTTTTATAGTTCGTTAGTTCAATGTGTAATTTTACTTTTCATTTTGACGATTCATAGCGTAAGGACTGGCGATCTGCGGTTACTTAACTTCAACCAATATTGATTTAAATGCACAAGCTAAATTTGTGCTTTTAACACACAAATAAATCTGTTTTCAACACAAATTTTCCCAAACACATTTTTTTTTC
The DNA here is from genome assembly GCF_032062105.1 of Saccostrea cuccullata. NCBI lineage: Eukaryota > Metazoa > Mollusca > Bivalvia > Ostreida > Ostreidae > Saccostrea > Saccostrea cuccullata. Next base: position 3,085 of record NW_026918897.1, on the reverse strand, counting down.
ACCACAGATTTTTACCATGGCTATTTCAGTTTTAAACTTTTAAAGAAAATATTACGAATTATAAGGATCTAATTAGAATTATACTCAATGAAATGGGCTAAACATCGATAAGTATCTCCGCACCTGTAAACTTCATAAGTGACTTCTGTGCTTGCACAGTGCCCATTTTTATTACAGGTTGAATAGTCAAGTTGAAAAAATAATTCAAGATTTTAAAGCAATGAATTAATTGTGTAATAATTTCTTCCAAACATGAAATGATTACTAGTATAGTGTGCTAAAAATATCAGAAGCAGGTTATACAATAAACTTGTAAGTAGTAGTAAACCCGCATCGTATGTACGTAATCGAAAATTTAAGAACTTATATAACAATCAGGAGCTACACGTACTGAATATCAGAAATTTATCATGTAATTACACACTTTTATTTCCTAACTCGAACTGTTAAAATCATAACCGGCACCATAGTTAAACATTAATTGTCTTATAATCGGCACTTAGGGCCTTTAAGCAGGGAGGGATCTTTTTTGTGCCAGCACCTAAAGCGACACAGGACCTTGTTGTATACGGTCTCATCGGAAGAACAGTTCCACGTCCCACAGTGAGATTCGAAACCACGACGTAAGGATCGAGCTGATCCTTACCTCGCGACTATAGAGCAGTCTCTCTAATCACTGAGGGCAACCTTGCGGAATCTAAAATGAAAATAATGAAGAAAACGGTCAGTTAAAAAAAAGAAGGGGTCGTTTTGAAATATTAACAGGGCAAGTATGAGAAACCATATTTATGAAAGCTTCCTGATATAAAAAAGATTACTTTTTTCAAATCATGACTGGCTAGAGTTTTCCCTTGCAAAGTGATTGTGTATTTTGGGGGGTTATTGGAAGTGGGCAGTAAACTGTCTGTTTAACTGTCCATATGGTCCCGTCCTAAAAGTTTTTCCCAGAAGGCCAGGCTATAACATAAAGAAACCAGAAGCTTGTACTCGATACAAAGATTTCAAATGATCCTAGGATGTGTCATTGTATTTATTCAAGGAAATATTATGGGAAATTCAAGATCACTGGAGAAAGAATTAATGTTTTGTTGCATTCATTTATATGTACAGTAATCGAGAATATATGTAAGATCGCACTTGATACAGAGATTGCTTGTGATAAAAAGGGTGTTTTTTTTTACGATTTTGACTCAGAAAATAGTATTTTTTTCCATTCTGACTCTATTTGTTTAAGTTCATACTTGATACAAATTGCTTATAGTCCGCCGGTTTTGAGATGACTTAAAATAAGGTCATTTTAACAAATTCAGGGCCAATGACAGAAAAGTTGTAAAACACCTGTCAGAGTTATGAATTTCTAAAAGTTGTTTCAGATTGAGGGTTTGTCTTGACAAAGAGCCAAGGTTATTCTGTTAAAATCAAAGTCACTGACAGCAGAGATCTGTTCTTTTCCAGGCTATGAACTAGTAAGTGAAAATCATTGGAGGCTTTTTCTTGAAACATAGATTACTTTTGATTGGAGGTTGCGTTGGTGTCACCATGATCAAAGGTCTTTCTGGCAAATCAAGGTCACTGAGAGAGAAAAAATGTTTAAGCATAACCTTGTAAATTAAGATTCACTGGAGGCTCATGATGAGAAGAAAAGGTTGTTAACAAAAAGAAGTGCAGTGACATTAACCCAAGGTCGGTACTTCCTGTCCACAGATCCAACGGAAGACCTACTCGTTGCTTTGCAACGAGCTCGGCTCTAGTTATCAATTTATTTTTGCTCATATTGCTTCAAAAGTATATGGACAACTTTTTAAAATAACATAACAAGGTGAAAGTGTCTAATTTATTTTTTTTTAATAAAAACATTTATAAATGGGAAAATAAATGGGAAAATGAGAAAAAATTCACAAGTTCTGGATGACATGAGAGTACATATCCTGGATTCATCCTTGTGAAAAACAATATACTAAATTAATAACTTGCTCTAATTTTTTTTCTTCTTCAAGAGATAAAAAAAAAATGAATATGAAAAATGAAGTTCTATTGAGAATAGGGGTGAAAGTTACTTTTCTTCAAAAACCCCTTTTACAACTCCAAGTCATTTTATAGCTTTAAAAACTGGAAACAAAAACCCATGCAGGGGCTGAAGGGTCTAAAGCCATACCTTATAATTGAACAAAATTCTTTTGAATGAATACCAGGGTTACCCTTAGCTTTTGACATACTGCAGTATTTATTGAACTTTTATTTAGTTTTATAATCTATAAATACGAGGTTGTCCCCATAAAATCGTGGACAAAGCGTTTTTCTCGAAAAGTAATGGGCGTACTAAGCTGAAATTTTCAGTAAATGTTTATTCATCATATTTAAGTGAATCATAATGTTTTTGATAATATATATTCAAAAATAAAGATTTTATTCTGCTTTTGAATGTGCACAAGGTACGGTCTTACGGCGCACGGTAAAAATAGCAAGGTTATATTAGAGAAGACATAAGAATTAATTCATAATAAAAGTTTTCAATCCATGAGATAAGGATGGAAATTATCCAATTTCCCTTCCCTAATCAATTCTGTCGTCTTTTTTTTTAAATTTTAAAATTTAGCTTAATTTTTGGGGTTTTCCCCCGCATTTGAAATGGGAAAGTAATAAACACAATACACGAAAAATGGCACTTTTTTTGACGTTTAGGCGCACTGGAGAGCAGTTCAAAGATTAGGATGTTGAATGACGCCTTAAGAGGCTTTAAATGAATACAGAAGAAAGAAAATATGAAAAATATCACCAGATCTTTAGTAGTTAATTGAAATGAAAGTTTTTTAGTGAAGTCGTTTTGGTCAGTCCCCAGATAGTATAAAACATATGGACAGACTGCAATAGCAAAGGACGCTGTCACTGTCACCGTCGATGTGAGATTCTCTTTTTGTTGAATGATGGTGGAAAACTGTTGAACTTGATAAATATTCAGAAGATCGCATGAATATGCTTCATCGGTTTCTTAACTGTTTATAGATACTCACATATGTAAATCAATAAAATTTCTAAATTTAATTGGGGTTTATCCAAATTTTATTTTAGCAAAGATGAAACGTGA
>NW_026918896.1:0-14551 GCF_032062105.1 Saccostrea cuccullata | reverse complement strand
CTAACAAACTTCTTACAACTAACTCTAACAAACTTCTAACACATAACTCCACTACAACTACTAACAGTCTGCTTAATGTTGTGTGACGCGTCTAGTGTGTTGGCATTAGTGTCTGTGTGCATGTCACCTCTCGCTTTCAGCCATCACCGCTGGCTAGCAGCAATGCGAAAAGGGAGGAATTTTTATGTCTTCCCCTGCAGTACATAGCCTCTCCACAACAAGTCCTATGCGATGCCTCCACGTGGAAGCAGACGGATACTGGACACCTTTCGGTCCCAGGCTAAGTTCACAAGGGCGCACTAACTTTAACATACACCTCTAACAAATAACTCTAACAAACTTCCAACAAATAACCCTAACAAACCTCAAACAAATAACTCTAACAACTTCTAACAAATAACTCTAACAACCCTCTAACAAATAACTCTAACAAACCTCTAACAATTAACTCTAACAAACTTCCAACAAATAACTCTAACAAACCTCTAACAATTTACTCTAACAAACCTCTCATAAATAACTCTAACAAACCTCTCATAAATAACTCTAACAAACTTCCAACAAATAACCCTAACAAGTCTCTAATAAATAACTTTAACAAACTTCCAACAAATAACTTGAACAAACTTTCAAAAAATAACCCTAACAAACCTCCAATAAATAATTCTAACAAACCTCCAACAAATAACCCTAACAAACCTCTAACAAATAACTCTAACAAACTTCCAACAAATAACCCTTACAAACCTCCAACAAATAAGTCTAACAAACTTCCAACAAATAACTCTAACTTCCAACAAATAACTCTAACATAAGCCTCTAACAAATAACTCTAACAACTTTAACAAACTTCCAACAAATAACTCTAACAAACTTCTAACAAACTTCCATCAAATAACTGAAACAAACTGCAACAAATAACTGTCACAAACTTCCAACAAATAACTCTAACATAACCCTCTAACAAATAACTCCAACAAATAACACTTACAAACCTCCAACAACATACCCTAACAAACCTCTAACAAATAACTCTAACATAAACCTCTAACAAATAACTCTAACAAATAACTCTAACAAACTTCCAACAAATAACTCTAACAATCTTCAACAAATAACTCTAACAAACTTCCAACAAATAACTCTAACATAAACCTCTAACAAATAACTCTAAGAAACCTGTAACAAATAACTCTAACAAACTTCCAACAAATAACTTTAACAAACTTTCAACAAATAACCCTTACAAACCTCCAACAAATAACTCTAACAAACCTCTAACAAATAACTCTAACAAGCCTGTCTCACAAATAACTCTAACAAACCTAACCCTAACAACTAACTCTAACAAACCTCTAACAACTAACTACAACTAACTCTAACAAACTTCTAACAAATAACTCTACTAAAACTACTTTTCTGCTTAATGTTGTGTGACGCGTCTAGTGTGTTGGTGTTAGTGTCTGTGTGCTTGTCACCTCTGGCTTTCAGCCATCACCGCTGGATAGCAGCAATGCGAAAAGGGAGGAATTTTTATGTCTTCCCCAGCCAGTACATAGCCTATCCACAAAAGTCCTATGCGATGCCTCCACGTGGAAGCAGACGGATACTGGGCACCTTTTGGTCCCAGACTAAGTTCGCAAGGGTGCTCCGGAAGATCAGTCTAGAAAGCCTAATGGCTGGCAGTTCATCTAGAAGAGAAAACTGATCACACCCCAATTTGTTAGGAGACTCAATTGATATAAGTGCTGACTATTTATCAATGCTATTAGAATAGAAGTGAATTTACCTTTGTCCATTCTGATGTTGTCATCTTTCCTTCAGCAGTATGAGATAACATGACATTATGGCCCCCCACAAATCTTTCAAATTTAAACAATGAAAATTTAAATGATTCCAAATCAAGTTTATTGAATATATAGTTAAATGGGATTAAATTATTCATGAATTCTATTCATGAAATGTTCATGGAATGTTCATGAAGATCTCAGTATGAACTTATTATTGGATATTGTCAAATCATGAATTTTGATTCATAAAAGAAAGTTGATGAATATTCATGAATATTTTTTTCATGAATAATTTATGAATAGTCATTTTCATGAAGATTCATCATTTCAAGAATTATCCAATAAAAAGTTCATTGCATCTTCATGAACTGTTTATGAATATTATTTGTAAAAGTTATTCAGGAATGTTCATAAATGATTAAAATTCATGAACTGTTCATGAATATTCTTGCTTATTTGTAAACAAAAATGTAATATTTTTATTCATGCTTGTTCTTGAAAATGCATGAAGTCATGCAAAATGAATAAATGTAAAAGAAAATATTTTATAATACAGCATCTTGATTGATTGATTGATTGATTGTATATTGTTTAATGTCCCTCTCGAGAATTTTTCACTCATATGGAAATGTCGCTGTATGCCAGTGAAGGGCTTCAGGGGCTTTGAGTAGTGAAAGTTCTTTACCTATGTTTACGTCTTAGGTTTGACATGGCACCACGAACGAGAATCGAACCCGGGCCTCCCGATCATGAAGAGAACTACAGCATCTTGAAAGATTTCATATAGAATTTTTGTTCTCCAACCAAGATGAAAATAAAAGTAGAGATCTAAAGTTTAGAAAGGGTGTTTTATACCAGTCATGGAATTTTATTAATTTATTAATTTATTAATTGCTACTGAAAGAATTAAATAATTCTTTTTTTCTTTTCACCAATGATTGTAAATAACTGTAAAGCTTTATATTTATCAGCTTATTTTGTTTTCATTAATCTACGGATTGTTACGTACATTATACTCAGGTGATCATAAAAGTTAACTCTGAGGTGAGCTTTGTAATCTTTTATTCAGTGAAAAATAAAATAAATATTTGGACACATGGGTTCTCTACAGGTACCCCACCTTTCTCCCACCTACACACCTCTTTTTATGCAAGTGAGAGAATTATAAGCTGGCAATGTTTAAAATAAGACCCTTGCATTAATTTGACAAGTTGAAGAGGATATGGTGGACATTGTCTTTGTGGAGTAAATAATCTACCAGGGATTAGTGGAAAAAAAATTGGTAGATTTAAATGCATTGGTGATGACCAGACTCCCAGCATGTTGATTTGTCCAAGATTATGTGGAACTGAGCAGCCACAGCCATGTAGGAAGGAATTGGTTGAAAAACCTGGAAATGGCAGACTTATGGATGTTAACCTTCTTGACAGCAAGACTTACCGCAGTGGATAACGGTCACTGATCAGGTATGTAATATAATCAATGTTCCAAGACTATAATATTTGAAAAAGAAAAGCAAAGGAATATTTGATCCTTATTCTAAATTATATTTCATTTACATATAATATGTTTCTCACTTTTTCTTAATACATGTACTTCTGTTTTATACAGATAAATGTTGAAGAATTTGTTAATTTTCTATTTTATAGTGTTTTGATGATCGATTTGGTGACAGTATACCCAGTAGAACTCAAACTAAAGGTACTGTGAGCAATGAGCTCACTAAAAGTTAATTATGGGTGCAGGTCTATTACCAAGAAACTATAAGGCTTTTATAAACCAAACTTGCACAATTATGCATCAAGGGATGAAACTCTAACTTCCTTCAGATGCTGGATTTTAATTACGTTTTCATGATAAAGAACTAGTTCTAGCTTTTATATAGGTCTACTCCAAAGTATCAAATGAAAATTGCATAAGTTTTGCATTTTTGGATGTACACTTTTTGTTGGTTAATTGTGTGACTTTGCATTATTTAAGATAATATTGTTGAGGTGAGCTCTGTAATCTAGCTCTGATTACCTATGTTTTTAATTTGTGATTAGTCTCTAACAAATTCACTAAGAATTCACTGTACGTGTTATTCAGAATGTAAATCAGCATTTATTATTGATTTGATTAGTTCTGTAATGAAAGTACCTGTAAATGTCCATTGTTAAATTGTATTAAAATCTCAAATGCCAAAGTTTTCTTAATTTCAAAAATCAAAACCAAATGTAAAAGAAAAGAGAGAAAGAAAAAGAAAACATTGGAAAAGAATAAAAAAAAGACAAAACTAAAAAAGTCAAAAAACAAAGGAAATGAAACAATTAACATGAAAAAAAAAAATAAAAAAGGCTCTAAAAACAATCAAAGAGCCAAAAGAAAAAGGCAGAACAGTAGAAAAAAAGCACAAAACTTTTAATGCTGCCTGCTTGAAAAAAAAAAATCAATTTCTTCCATTTGGGATTTGCATTTTTTCAAGCAGAAGGTTCCAAGCCCTTAGAAGCAGAGGAGATTAGTTTTTTGGTTATAAGTTACTCCTAGTTATTTTCAGTGACGTTTTAGCTCATCTGAGCTGAAAGCTCGAGTGAGCTTTTCTGATTTAAAATTTGTCCCTTGTCTGTCGTTGTTGTTGTAAACTTTTCACATTTTCATCTTCTTCTCAAGACCCACTGAGCCAATTTCAACCAAACTTGCCACAAAGTATCCTTGGGAGAAGGGGATTCAAGTTTGTTCAAATGAAGGGCCAAACCCTCTTCCAAGGGAGATAATTATGAATTAATGAAAAATTATTAAGGCATCTTTTAAAAATCTTCTTCTCTGAACCATTGGGCCTGGAAAGATGAAACTGATGTGGAGGCATCCTAAGGTAGTGTAAATTCAAGTTTGTTCAAAGCATGACCCCCTGGGGTAGGGTGGGGCCACAATGGCTGATCAAAGGTTTACATAGGAATATAAAGGAAAATCTTTAAATATCTTCTTCTCCAGAACCACTGGGCCTGGAAAGATGATATTCATGTCTGGAAGCATCCTCAGCTAGTGTATAGATTCAAGTGTTCAAATCATGACCCCCACCCCCCACCCCCGGGGACAGGGCAGGGACACAATGGCTGATCAAATTTTTACATAGGAATCTATATTAGGGATCTTTTAAATAAAAATCTTCTTCTCCAGAAATATTGGACCAGGAAAGATAAAACTCATGTCGAAGCATCCTCAGATAGTGAAGATTCAAGTTTGTTCAAATCATGACTCCAAGGGATAGGGCGGGGCCACAATTGCTGATCAAATATATACATAGGAATATATAGGAAAAATCTTTAATAATCTTCTCCAAAAACATTGGACCAGGAAAGATGAAACTCATGGAAGCATCCTCAGGTAGTGTATATTCAAGTTTGTTCACATCATGACCCCTGGGGGTAGGGCGGGGCCACAATGCCTGATCAAAGGTTTACATAGGAATATATAGGAAAAAATCTTTAAAAATCTTCTCCAGAACCATTGGGCCAGGAGAGATGAAACTCATGTGGAAGCATCAGGCAGTATATAGATTCAAGTTTGTTCAATCTTATCACCCGGGGTTAATTATCATGCAAGCCATCTATTGATCATCATCATGAAATTGAAAAATCTGACAGTTATTCCTTATATTTACATATGGTACGTATTGATTCCACCAATCCAATGTGTGACTCACAAATCCTCTCTTAATATTGTCTCTATCTGTCCCGCCCTGCATGCACATGATTTTTAAGCCATGCCTTTCGATAAACCAGTGCACTGATGCCCGGGAAATAAAGTTCATTGACTATTTGTAATTTTATCTCAAATAAATACATTGAAAATTTAAATATTATCTAATATTTGAGGCATATTCTGTTATTCCCTGCAGGGCTACCGTCAATATTATTTCCACCCTCTGTGATGTTAGTAGATTTTGGCAAAATCTGTTACTAGGGTCCCTCTCTTCTGGTACCTTATAGTCATCAGCTCCGCCTGAATCCATCTGTCTGTCCGTTCAAGTTCTCTGAACATACCTGATTTTCTTCTTACTTTACCCTGGCTCATACTTCACCCACAGAGTGCTTTGGATAAAGGGTATTCAGTGACCTTGAACCATATTTCTAACGTTGAGGTCATCTGGAATTGTATGAAATATCCTTGTCTGGAGCATATTTTTCTCCCCTGGGTCCGTTGTGGTTTATACTAATTACTCACACAAGCACCCATCAACAGATGTGCAGTGATATTGAATAAAAATTCTAGGTCAAGGTACATAGTTTTAGACAGTAGTACAAGGTGCGCTTTTATCATTTTATCCCCTAAATATTATCAAAAAGTTTTAATGTATAATCCGTACAGCGGGTTATTTTAGCGGGGTGCTAATTTTAGCTTATTTTGGCGTTTTGATGATAGACCGCTAAAATTTTAATCGCGAAAAATAGTCAATACTCATCTTAGTGTTAATCTGCAAACCGCTGAAACTCTGTGTCAGCTAAAATAAATTACGCCAAATTATTGGCATACCTTTGAGCACGCATAACGCCAAATTTTACACCCGCCAAGAAAACCCGCTATCCGGTATGTACATGCAAACATCAAAGTGTTTGCACACTATTCGAACTTTCGAAGCAACTATTTATCATCTAAAACAACTCCAATATTAAATGGGAGCATGGAGCAATGTATTTGGAATATAATCTTTCAATTTCGGACTTAAAAGGTGATTAAGAAGCTCTAAGGTTTTTCCGGTGACGAAGTGAATATTATGCAGAAACCGACGAAAACCACCTGTCGCCATCGAATCGTAAACATGTAGTAGAATGTCATGCTTTGGGACTCATTCACTTGATTGGCGAACAGGTGTGTATGAGATACCGTCACGTGTTGAAAATTGCCTTCCATATAAGGTAGTGGTCTCGACCTGTTTAAAGCCTCTTGTCTGGAGCATATACCTGTACGAAACAGTCTGGGCGGCTTAGACATGGCTCAGGCTCGGATTCCGTCTCCAGAAACCCTTGCTTTTAGCACTCCTGCTCCTATGTAAAGTATGTATGGAAAGCCATGCCTAGAAGTAGTCGAGGTACAAGGCACGGATATTTGGCCAAAATATTTAAATGAGATTACGGCGTTACAAATTAAACCATGTCAGAAAGCCGTGCTAGTTTCCATATATGGACTCACAGATTCTGTAAACCCATGTCTGGAACCCGTATCCTTTTCCATATGGAGACACCGAATTTTGGAAACCCATGTCAAAAAAGCCGTGTCACATACCATATAAGGAGTCACCGGATCTGTGCATTTGTCTAGACTAGGTCATGGCCTTTAGAGAATCTTCTAGTGTAAATGTGGATGCCAAAAGGGTGACTGAAACCAAACTAACTTCACAATGCTTTACATTTTAACGCTTTAGAATTTTAAAAGTTAAAAATCTTATAAGAGTGCGCTGTCCATATTTTACTTTCTGTTAAAGATTTTTACTTTATCAGTTACAATCCATGATACTTAATTTTTAATTAAGATTTTAATGATAAAATTGTACAATTCAATTATAATTTAATCTCTAAGGCGCTATACTTAGTTTGCACAATCTGAGAAAGAATTTAGTTTAAATAAAACTAAATTCACAGTAGCACAGTGATGAGACATAAAATATATAGGGATAGTGAAAGTCCCACTAAAGTCATTCAAATAAACAAAGACTATTTCATCATGTTCATTGTCAACATTGCAATACAGAAAGATCTGCATGAAATTAAAAATTGACTTATATTTATTCTGTATTACACTTATACATGTACTGCATTTAGTGCAAAAGTGATGAAATCATCCCAGACTGACATAAATACTATTCCAACTGACATATATTAGTTTAATATCCTTTAACTAGAGCAAAAAAGACACATTCTTAGTTCAACCATGACCATGAATCCCTCCAATTTAATATTCAAATAAAGGAAGTTATGAGTAAGCATGCTCAGAAAAAGCCGTGAGATATAAATAAATAGTTTGAAGCAAAACCCGCTTGAGTTAAAAACCATCTCCGTTGGACATGGATTCTGTGCCTCCACACGGGTGTCTGTGATTGAGGATTCCTCACTTTCAGACACGGAATTAATGCACGTGTCCGTGAATTGGAGACATGCAGATCCCATATGGCTTTTTAAAAACCCGTGCGGATACCATGCTTTAGCCGTGCCCAAGCTGTTCCTATTCTGCCTCGAGTATCTTCTCTCTCCTAGCTAATTGGCCCTGGAATCTTACTCATATTTGTATATTCTTCACCCACAGGGTGCCTATGGGTAAATAGTTTGCAGTGACTTTTAACCATGTTTCTAGGTCTACATTAAATTAAGGTCTAGCAGAATATTATATGAAAAATCCATGTCTAGTGCATATATTCTATCGATATAATCCCCTGGACCCATTGTAATAATTAATTGATATGAGTGCCACTCGCGGTTTTCAAGGTATGAATTTAGAGATCCATTAATTTATGTCCACCATAAAATGCAATTTTTCACATATATTAAATTACTAGTCTGAACAATTCAATCTTCATGCTGCAGCTATATATATGAAATCAAGTCCCCACGAACCAGTCGGTCTATTTTCCAAAGTAAACCATGAAAATTTGATTTTACAGTATATTTTATTTTTAGCTCACCTCAACGAAGTTGGGGGAGCTTATGTAATACCCTCGTTGTCGGCGTCCCAGGTTAAGTTTTTTGGAGCAGTTTTCTTTTTAAGTACTTCTATGTCCTATATTGATTAGACATGCATGGAAGATGCTTCTAGTGTGTTTCATTGTACCAGTCAAAGTTTCAGATGCTGCAATTTCAGCAAAGGAATGACCAGATTAATGTTTTTGGAGCAGGTTAACATTTTAACGTACAGTTTTTGGTGTAGGTCTCATTTCCAAGGAAGTATTAAGCCCTGATGCTTCACTAACTTGGATGGATGATATATTTAAGGAATGCAGATCACCAGGCTTGCTTTGGATGCTGAATTTGACCTACATTTTCTGGACTCAGCTAAAATAGGTTAATGTTTTTGGTGCAGGTTTCATTTCCAAGTAACTATAAACCCTATGTTGACCAAACTTGCATGGATGATACATCTAAGGATGCATACTACCGGGCTTGCTTCGGATGCTGAATCTGACCTACAATTTCCGGTTGAGAGAACAGGTTAATGTTTTTGGTGCAGGGTCCCCTTTCCAAGTAACTATCAGCCCTATGTTGACCAAACTTGCATGAATGATACATCTAAGGATGCACACTACCAGACTTGCTTCAGATGCTGAATCTGACCTACATTTTCCGGTTGAGTGAACAGGTTAAAGTTTTTGGTGCAGGGTTTCATTTCCAAGATACTATGAGCCCTAAAGTGACCAAACTTGCATGGATGGTACATCTAGTATGCATACTACCAGACTTGCTGGATGCAGAATCTAAACTACATTTTCTGGATGAGTGAACAGGTTAAATTTTTGGTGCAGTGTTTATTTCCAAGTTTAGATGAGCCCTATAATGACTAAACTTGCATGGATGATACATCTTCAGGATGCATACTACCAGACTTGCTTCAGATGCTGAATCTGACCTACATTTTCTGGATGAGTGAACAGGTTATAGTTTCAAGTTACTATGAACCCGATAATGACCAAACCTGCATAGGTGATACATCTAAGGATGCATACTACCAGGCATGCTTCAGATGATGAATCTGACCTACATTTTCAGGATGAGTGAACAGGTTAAATTTTTATGAAGGTTTCATTTCTAAGTAACTATTAGCCTGTGTTGTGCAAACTCGCATGGGTGATACATCTTGCGGATGCACACTAATGGACTTAATTAATTTGCTCCGTATGCTCAATTCCACATCCAGATAAATTGGACCAGGTAAAAGTTATGGGTGCAGGTCTATTAATACCAAGAAACTATAAAGCTTATATAAACCAAACTTGCCCAAATGATACATCAAGGGATGAAAACTCTCAAGCTTGCTTCAGATGCTGGATTTTAATCACATTTTCGTGATGAGAACTAGTTTTTATATAGGTCTATTCCAAAGTATCGATCAGATCAAAATTGCATAAATTTTGCATTTTTGGATGTAAACTCTTTATTGGGTAATTGTGTGACTTTGCCTTTCTTAAAGACAACATTCGAAATGAGGTGAGCTCTGTAATCTCTGATTACCTATGTTTATGAATGGTGTTGCCATGATTACTAAAAATGAAAACTTCTCTTAAATTTCCTTAAATGCTACTCTCTTTTTTTCTTTTTATAGTTTTAATGATCAATTTCAATATTATTAATAATTGCTTTTAAACATGTTAAAAGTGCAAACTTATGATACTAATCTCTTCCTCTGTTAAAAATACAAACCAGTAGAGCTACAGTCTTGTCAGAGGCTTCTGGTTTTTAATTATATAAGTGCATGTGTATACCTATCAAGTATTTCTTATTTACCTTTTTTTTATTTAGGCCTTTTTTTCATAATGTGGGGGGTATCGTCAACATCGGGCTCGTGTTCCGATATTTTATTTGTAGGCTCTGACATTCCTCGCTGCGTGTAAATAAAAATTCAGGAAATACTTCCTCTTCCCTGTCGAAGCCGATTTATATCTCTTTTTCTTCGTGCTTGCGGTATGACGTCCACAGGCAAGACCCAGCAGGCCTCCTCCCCCTGTTCCAAAGCCAGGTAAACGTTACAGTCCTTTTCTCTGCAGTGGGGGGTCGTGTATTTTTTTTTGTTCTATGCCTTTATCGATATGCATACACTGTAGATGTCTACTTACAATATATTATGTCCTGTTTGACACATTTAAATCCAACTTACGCTATTGTGCAGGTATTGTCCTGGTGCATTATTAATGTGTTATCTTCATAATCGTGATACTAGTGATATGTAGTATTCAGCTCTAGTATTAATTTCTTGTTTTTTTCTTTCTCACATAAGGTCATGTTAAAGGAGCGAGAGCCTTGTATCACTACGATGCTCAACAGGTAAGTAAATCAAAATAAAAGTAATTTATTTAAAATGTTCTCCTTATCAAGTTTCATGATGCAAGATTTTTTCCTTAACCATGTAACCTATTATGATTGGCAAAGACATGATGCATCTAACAATACTTAACATAATGTTTTATGAAATGCACAAATGTCTAGTTTAGCCACAGGCACTTGTTTCTGTAAGAATTTTTTAACCTGCTGCCAGCTGCAATGTAATAATAACACAAGATATCCAACTCCGAATTACTTGGCATACCCTCTTTCCCCTAGAATTGCACTCTGACATTTAAACTTTCTTAGCAAACAAAAATTTGGCAATCTGTTTATTACCATTGTCTCAGTTCTACGATAATTTATCTATACAACCATATATGCAATGTTGTCTTTTATTTTATTAGTCTGTAAACAGTGTCAAAAGTCTTGCTCTTGACTGACAAAATGTACAATTTGTGTACACTTTATATACATTTTATTTACAAATTTATTTACAGAATTTACCATTTCTTGGGTTAATGAATCTATTATACTAATAAATAAAATAAAGCTAAAAAAATAATTTTGTATAATTATTTATTCTCCCAAAGAGAGACAAGAAGCCTTACTATAGGATGTTTAATATTATCAGGTTTTATATTCAAAAAAAGACCATGTATTCTTCAATAGCTGATGAATTGTCTTTTGAGGAAAAGGTGATACCTGATATTCTTGATATGAGCAACTCTGACTGGTGGAAAGCAAAAGTGTGGAGACAAAACAGGACTTATTCCTAGTAATTACGGTGAGTCTCGAGAAAAGAAACTCGGAAATAAGTACTTAAATGTGAGACCTTGTTTTGGATTTGACACTTCTTTTAAGGAGTTTCAATGTAAAATAAAAACAAGGAACTAAGGGGAAATTGTCTCTTTTCTTGGAAAATTTATGATAAAAATCATTTTTTATTTTGGTGATACTTGCAAATATAAAGATGAAATACCGGTAGATGAATATAACATACAGTTATAGGTCTCAAAAAAGCCTTACAAAAATCTATCAATATGTCATATAACATAAACTCTTGGAAATTCTTGCAGAGGAATGATCTAGTGCCTTGGATACTGTAAAGTCACATATTTACTTGAGGTCAAATTTTCGAGGTTCGAGGAAAAAATATTGGTTTTGGGGAGATTTGATTTCATGATCGGAAAACCTTAATCTTTCCATCCCTCTAAAACAGCAAAAACTAAACCGCATATGAAAATTATTGATTACACAGTATGTAGGTAAACACAACAAGAGCCCTATGCAATGATGAAATAGACTTGATTATCATGCAATTACACAGTCAAATTTAGTGTAAAAAGAAGGCTACAAAGTACATATGTCTGTCAAATTATGACCATATAATTATGATATGTACTATTATAATACTATATTTAGGAACAAGATTACTAAAGCATCAATAAAAGTTACAGAATGCTAAGTTTAAATGAAATCCCTGTAACAGTAACTTATTTATTTGTAGTCTGTCGTGGTTATAATCTTGCAGAGAGTAGGAAGTTCATTTTGAACATGTTCAAAATGGTTTTTAATGTAAAAAATACATCTGGTAGTGATTGGTGGCAATAATCATAGTTTGAAAGTTCTAGTCAGATTTTTTTATGCCCTGCCATGAATATGGCCGGGGCATATAGTGTTTGTCATGTTCGTTTTCTGTCCTTCCGTCTGTTCCTCACACTTTGCGTTTAGCTCAGTTTCAAAGAAACTATCCAAGATAATTTCATCAAACTTCGTATGCTGATAGATATTGATGAGAGCTATGCAACTGCAAAAACATTTTTTTTTTTACCTTGACATTTCCTTTGACCTTGAACTCACTTTTCTTAAATTAGTGTTTATTTCAGTTTTACAGAAACCATTCAAGATGGTGTTATCAAACTTCACATATTGATACATACTGATGAGAGCTATGCAACTGCATCAGATTTTTTGACCTTGACCTTCCCTTTGACCTTGACCACACTTTTTTATATTAGTGTTTAGCTCAGTTTTAAAGAAACCATCAAAGATATTTTATCAAACTTCATATACTGATGAGAGCTTTTCAACTATATCAACATTCATTGACCTTGGCCTTTCCTTTGACCTTGACCTCACTTTTCCTAAATTAGTGTCAAACTTCATATGGCGATTTATACTGATGTAAGCAATTCATCTGCATCAATATTTTTGACCTTGACCTTTCATTTGACCTTGACCTCACTTTTTTTAATTGAGCGTCAATTTTATAATGCGAATAAATATGATTTAACATATGTAAGCAATTCAACTGCATCATTTTTCAAGATATTCTGATAAATTTTTATATATTTTTTCATGTTGCATTACTAATATACCCTCTTTAGTGGGGTATTCATGTCCTATGGACATGTTTCTAGTTTTTATTTTTGTTGGTCATGTTTTACTTCCAGCTTAAATAATTCCTCAGCTCCTTATCATATGTATAATATTTTATTTACTAATACATATTGACATTTTATATTGCATATTTCCTTTTCATAATGTACCTATGGTATTTAAGTGGCCCTATTTTTAAATAACTATTTTAACTTTGAGAGGAAAAAATGAATTTGGTTCACTTAAAATGGGGTACTCGTAGAAGCCCAAAATTAGGTTGTGTCAGAGATTTTTGGAACTATGATATTAATGTATGACTATAATTAATTTATTGATGTGCCTGTAGTATATTGTACTCACACCTGGCATACATAAGTGTATATTTTGCTGTACAAGTTAACATTCACGTGGTATTGATAATGCCTTATCATCATTCCACTTAAGTTTTCAAAGGACGATTCATTAACTAAATGTATCGAGCTAGAAAAAATATTAAGTAAAGGTATACATTAATGTTATATTTGAGAATTAACCAATACATGTAAATCTTTATTAATTTGTATCACATTTTATTACCATTATTCTCTTTGTTTCAGTGGACAAGAATACAGAAGTTATTGACTACCCTTTACATGAAGCAGCCAGGCGTGGAAATATTACTTTTATGAGGGAATGCATATCAAATAATGTAAGTAGATTAAATAGAGTGAAGCACTTTTAAAATGTTCTTTACATCTTAGTACCTAAATTAAAAGTTTCAAGTGTCATAAAGAGCCAGTTTAATCTATTATTACTTCATATTTTTTTAGGTTAGAAAATGAACTTTCAACTGGTTGAAATTGTTTTTTGTTTTTGTTTTTTTTGGAAATGTACACATGTCCATTATATTGAGGCTAATTTCGTGAATTTCCTACAATTTAATGTTGTTGTTTTTTCAATTTAATGGTAAACCACTTGGTAAGGACTGATTCCGACATTCAGCATATTTTTTTTTCCTAGGTTTCTGTAAATGCCCTAGATAAAGCTGGATCCACCCCTCTACACTGGGCAGCACATGGAGGACACATTGATTGCATGCAGATGTTGCTTAACTCCAAGTGTCAGGTCAACGTTCAGGTAAACCATTGAGGCTTTTAATTTCCTGGAGTATTTCCTAAATTAATTCAAATTGATCATTTAATATTAGTTAAGTGATTTCTAATTACAGATGGACAGGGTTTATATGTATTTATATTTCATAGTCTGTTGTTTTCCTGTTTGATTGAGTAAGAGGCAAAGGTTGTTATATTGTGAGCGAAGGTTATTAGGACCATGTCAAAGATGAAATGTCTGAGAGCCTTGTGACTAGAGGTAGAGACTCAAAGACATTGATTTATC
>NW_026918895.1:132500-147302 GCF_032062105.1 Saccostrea cuccullata | reverse complement strand
AGTACTTTGGAACTAGGGGCTGGGGCCTCGGAATTGGGAATTTTAGCGTCAATAAGGCTAAGTTGGGAATTTCCAAGAAAACCCAGTCACATAAGGGCATTGTCAAAAAACTTTGTTTTGTTTTTGTATTACTTTAACAAACAATTGTTATAACAAATCAAGACTATTCTTGGTATGAATTATCTAATTACTTATATCAAGAACAATAGTGGTATGAATTATCTAATTATGAAGAAATCAAACATGGCTGAACAACAAAAACTGCTTGAACTTCACTGAGAAAGATGCAATAAAAAGAATTTAATCACATATTTTGTAAGTTTTTCCTTGGGAAAACTTTCACTATATTTTGGGAAAATACAGGCATATTTTTAATTGGGACTGGGACCCAAATCGACTCTAAAAAAGTCATTGGGATTTGAGTCTTGTTCACTGCAATGCGTCAAACATAAGACCCAAACTTAAATAGTGACTATTCCTTCACAAAGTGCTCAGCATTATCAGTCAGGGGCATAACTCAAACAAGTTATTAAAAAAATAAATAAGTTATTTTACATCATTTTACACACACAAATTTTTTTTATAAAAATAACTTAAATAATTTAAACAATTTGCATTGCATTTTGGGATTCCATTATGTAATACTAGATGAAGTTCACCAACTCCAAAGAGAATTGGTGAGGAGGTGGAGATAAACAGCATTTTACTCTTTATTTTGTGGTTTTATCCAAATGGTGTATATGTCCAATTTTTATCATTAAATAAAAAAAATTCCCCACTTTTCCCAAGACTTTGGACACTTTTCCTGCATAGAGCAAGGTTTAAATTTAGTCAAACATTTGTTTTTGTCTTGGTGCACGAGCAAAATCCTTTGGTGCATGGGGTGTGAAGTTAGGGAGGAATTTCACAAAATAACTTATACAAGTTATTAATTTATTGAAGCTATTTTGGAAAAATAACGTGTTTGTGTTATTAAGGCTGGGAAACAGTATATCATAGCAAAGAGAAGTAACTCATTGAGACAAAAAATAACTCATTTGAGTTATTTTTGAAAATAACTTGTTTAAGTTATGCCCCTGACTGATTATATGCGAGAGTCACAGGTCTTTCAGACCCAAGATCCCTTGTTAGGACAGGCGTTGACATGATAAAGATCCCTCACTGCTCAATGGCCTTGAGTGCCAAGTATAAGTCTAAATTTAAAGCCCTTTACAGGCATACAGTGATGTATCTATATGAGTGATAAATTCATTAATGGGATGTTAAACAACATAAGTCAATCAATCAACCAATAGAAAATTAAATTGATGTAAATAAAGAAGTATACCAGGCTATCAAACTTTATTATTTATATATACAGTAGAGAACCGTTATTACGATGTTCACTTTGTCAAGGTAAAATATCGTAATACCGAGGGCAATGTAATAAAAGTTCCCAATAAAATCCAGTAAAACATCGTTTAGAAAACGTGTTCTTGTACTAGGGGGTATATTTTTCTCCTTCTATCTCCTTTTCATGCTCAAATTCTTCTCCAATATGCCATATAAACTTTATTCATTGATTACTTATCTTTAAAACTTATTTTCATGATGCTATTTCTTCTTTTTCCAACATAGTAAGAGTATAGAGCACATTTTTTAATAGAAACTTCGAAAATCTTCCTTTAATTGCCGCCATTTTCTGTAACATGTACTTTCACTTTCGTTTCTGTCCAGATAATGCGTTCGTGAAAATTTCAATGTCTTCGTAATCATAGTCATTTCTATACATGTATAAACAACAACCAAAATTCTGATTTTTATTCTCTTCCAGTTTGTATTTAGTCATTTCTAAATAAACAATAACATTTTTTTTTTATTCAAAGAAAAAGGTCAAAGTAAATAGACAAGCAATCTGTCAAAATAATAATTTTTAATTACTGAACAGAGGTCAATTAGCAGTTCAGCAATTATGGATTTGTATTTCTGCTGACAACTGAGAGGTAGTCCAAACCACTACCCAAGCTGTTAAAACGTTTGTAGTGGAGTTCAAAATTTGTCCAAATTATGTTTGATACCCAAGCTGTTTATTTACGCAGTTTATATGCAAACGAAATTACACATTATGTGTACCTGTGTACAGCTTACATGCATAATATTTAATATAACCTTTTATTTATTAAATTAATTTATTAAACAAGTATGAAATAAAGAATAAAAGAAATTACAGCGATAGATAAAGAAGAAGCTAGGTTTATGAGTAAACTTTAATTGTTTAACAATGGCTTTGGCACGTCTCCAAATCTGCTGGGTTCGCTGACACAGTCCAGGTGGGTGTAATCAAGCGTCACTAATCACCTAACTGTCCTGTTAGTTAACACTCTCTCAGAGCACAGGTGTTCCAATGTTTATTTAGCGTCTCCTTAAGTGTCTACCAGCAATCAACACTGAATAAACACGGAGTGAAAAAATATTTTGACAAAATTTTAACATCGTATTACTGAAACCTGGCGATTTTGGACAACGTAATAAACAGTTCTTTTTTGTATAGATTTGTTAAGAAATGGATTTGTGCTTTGAATTTACAACGTAATAAGCGTTCTATCGTATAAAACCGACACCGTAATAGCGAGTCTCTACTGTATATATTTATATATTCATGGCATTTGCTACTAAATCCCTATTTTATATATTTGTTTACATGCCCTCTCAACTTAATTTTTATTACACTTCATGTTCACTGTAAAAATATTTGATCAACAATAATGATGTCATCTGTCGGAGTTTTTAACCCCAGTGATAGATATAGCATTTGAAAAAATATAACAAAATTTTATATTTATTAATTTTTGCATGTTTCTATTCCATTTTCAGGAGTTCAGTTAAAACTATATTAATAAAGGTTCATTGATGCTCTGCATCAGAGCGATTGATAACTGAATGGCCGGGATATATGTCTATTATATTCTTTCATAATTTCGTCAAGTTAAAATGTCTTTTTTGTCCAGTTTTGCCCTGCAGTTAGGTGGAGCAAAAGTCCATAGCTTATGAGGTTTGACTATTCAGATTTTGAGGTTAGACTGTTCAACAATGAAGAGAAAGCGATTCGGATTTATAAATTACATTCATCTGATAGAAGGAAAATTGTTAAATCAGGAGCTTGTCTTAGTCTTTCACTTGTAGTTGACTAAGAAATGAGCTGAGACTATCCATCAATTAAGAGGAATGACACTGGTCAATACATTGTAAATTAGTGCAGTAAACTTCTGTCCATGAACTGGGAGGCAAAGTTGCAGTTCATAGATTATGTGGTCAACAGGAAGTAGAATTCTCTTGTACATGCAAA
Source organism: Saccostrea cuccullata (assembly GCF_032062105.1). Taxonomy (NCBI): domain Eukaryota; kingdom Metazoa; phylum Mollusca; class Bivalvia; order Ostreida; family Ostreidae; genus Saccostrea; species Saccostrea cuccullata. The sequence goes on along the minus strand of NW_026918895.1, from coordinate 143,977 downwards.
ATGGATGAAGATATTCCCTTTGGATTTATTCTGTTTTATTCCAACTTTGACTATTCACAAGCGTGTGCTTTTTGCCTTGATTTTAACATAGATGTGTTGGAAATCTTTATAAGTGGCTTTTGCTGTTTAACCTTTTTCTCAGCTCCAGAATTCCATGCCTGCCGTGCTTACTGTACTATTTCTGATTTTCAAGTAGAAAAGTTTTTCAGACTTTAATGTCCATGAGGTGAGTTTATTATCATTAAATATAATTTTGAAAATACTTTTATAGAAATATTTTTCGAGTGCTAGTAACAACCAAAGCATTATGAATGTAGGGTTTGAATGTATAAAACTTTATCCACAAGATATCTGGCAGTCCATGCATGGATATAGGGGTTATTAGTCTGAGAATAAAGAGGAAACTTAAGTCATGAACAGTAACTAGAGGCAGCCATTTTGTTGCAGAATTTTAACCTCTTGTTATGAAAAGAAGAGAGATTTTTGTTATAGCATTTCATGGAATTCTAAATTTGCTGTTCAAAGTCCTTGCTCTTTTTTTAAATATTAATTCAAAATGTGACCACTTCAGTTTGGTTTTAATTTTGGGAGTTTCCTTTATATTTGATTTCATATTTTGTTTAGTTGCTTTTATTTATTTTTACATCTGGCCACAGTAAATTAAAGGTAAGGCAACTGAATACTTCTCCAGGATAAATATAAAACTTTTTCATATTTAAAGAAATTCACTTATTAACTCACCTGAGCAGAAGGTTCAAGTGAACTTTTCTGATCAAAATTTGTTGTATGTCATAGTGGTTACAACTTTTCACATTTTAATCTCCTTCAGAACAACTGGGCCTTGCCACAAAGCATCCTTGGGTGAAGAGAATTCAAATTTGTTCAAATGAAGGGCCATGCTTTCTTCCAAGGGGTGATAATTAAGAATTAGCAAAAATTTAATGGCATCTCTTAAAAGTCGTCTTCTAAAGAACTACTAGGCCAAAAAGTATGAAACTTATTTGGAAGTATCCTCAGGTAGTGTCATATCAAATTTGTTCAAATCATGACCCCCGGGGGTAAGGTGGGGCCACAATTTCCAATCAAAGTTTTTCATAGGAATGCATAGGAAAAAATCTTTAAAAATCTTCTCAAGAACAGCGAAGGCATAGTTATTCATATTGATATGCAAGCATTCTCAATTTATGTAGATTCAAGTTTATTCAAATCTTGACCCATGGGGTAGGATGGGGTCACAATAGGGGATCAAAGTTTTACATAGGAATATACAGGAAAAAAATCTTTAAAAATCAGGAACAGCAAAGGCATGAATAGTCATATTTATATGGAAGCATCCTCAGGTAGGATAGATTCAATTGTTTTCAAATCATGACCCCAAGGTGGGGCCACAATAGGCAGTCAAAGTTTTACATTGGTATGTATTGGAAAATTTTCTTTTCAAGAACAGCAAAAGCAGGATTAGTCATATTGATATGGAGGAACCATCAGGTAGTGTAGATTCAAGTTTTTTCCAAATCCTGACTCCCTGGGAAGGGTGAGGCCACAGTAGGTGATCAAATTTTTACATATAAATATGTATGGGAAAAAAATCTGCTGTTGAAGAACAATTGGGCCACAGTGACTCAGATGAGCAATATGGCCCATGGTTCTACTGAGATCAGAAGAGATTATGCGATAATATTTACATTTTAAAATTTCTTTGTCAGAGATAAAACTACAAATAGTAAAAATACTTTATTTCAACATAAATCTACTGGTTCATTGATAGGTGTGGTTAAAAAAAGATCATGTGTGTGGCGGGACAAATAGAGACAAAAGCAGGGCTTGTAGCACATGAATTTGTGGAATCAAGAACATGTAAATATAATGAATAACTGTCAGCTTTTTTGGTTTCATGGCGATGATCAATCGACTTATGTGAAAAATTTATGCATAAACACCTTCGGTGTTTATGCAAATTATCACGCAAGCCAATCGATTGATCACATCATGAAACCAAAAAATTAGTTATTCCTTAAAGACCCAATTTTTTTACCGTACGGATACCTGAGGAGGGGGAGTGGTCTAAGTAGTACTGGTTTTATTTACCTGGAGACCTCCAAGATGCTCAAAAATCCCTATACAAGCTGCATTACACAGGAAGTCTGGCTTTTGCATAATTTTGAGTAAAAATATTTAAAATAAATTATGTACTGAAATATAAAATTTATAGACTTAGCGTTTTCGTCAATATCTTTTGAAGAAAAAAAAAAAATTTTTAAATTGTAAAATTTAAAAAAAAAAAAAAAAAAAAAGAAAAAAAAAAGTCAAAACTACAAAGCAATCATATCAATATTTTAATTGCCAATAAAAGAAATTATTATATAGTCTATTTATAGTCCCTATATAATCTATACAAACGCAAACAGTTCATAACACTACATATTCACCGGATTTTAGGCCGTATTCACCGGAGGGTCAATGCGCGTGCAATGGCATTGTAACGTCACAATCAAAACATCAAACAACGTTGTAAACAATGGTTGCAATGGCCGCAGTGAGCTAGGTATCTGAGCAGGAAAACAATTATTCCAACCTAGCTATTTCAGGATTATTATACGCCCGTCTTAAGATGGGTTTAGTGTTTAGTTCGCCTTGGTCATTATGAATATTTTTCTGGTGAATAACAAACCATATTCAACACCAAAAGAGTCCATAATTGTATATTATCATAAAATATTAAGTGTGAATATTGAAATAAAAAGATTCCACTTATTGTGTTGACATTTACCACGAGTGGAATATTATTTACTTTTCTGGTGAACAATGGTATCCAAATATTCGCTATTTCCAAGGGTCCGTGTTCTTATGCCCTGTTTACAGATTTGCATTTGAAATGAATCTTTTGTAAATCAATAGCTTTAAATACAAGATATTTTACAATATTAGTCTAAATATCTTTTCGTATTTAATCCATTGCATTTTTAGCTCACCTGAGCCGAAGGCTCAAGTGAGCTTTTCTGATCACATTTTGTCCGCTGTCCGTCTGTCTGTCTGTAAACTTTTCACATTTTCTACTTCTTCTCAAGAACCGCTGGGCCAATTTCAATCAAACTTGCCACAAAGTATCTTTGGGTGAAGGGGATTAAAGTTTGTTCAAATGAAGGGCCAAGCCCTCATTCAAGGGGAGATAATTGGGAATTAATGAAAATTTGGTGGCATATTTTAAAAATCTTCTTCTCAAGAACCATTGTGCCAGGAAAGATGAAACTTATGGGGAAACATCCTTAGGTAGTGTAGATTCAAGTTTTTTAAATCAGTACCCCCGGGGGTAGGGCGGGGCCAAAATGGACGACCAAATTTTTACATAGAAATATATAGGTAAAATTCTTTAAAAATCTTCTTCTCAAGAATGACAAAGCCATAATTCATCATATTTATATGGGAGCATGCTCAGGTAGTGTAGATTCAAATTTGTTCAAACCATGACCCCCGGGGGTAGGGCGGGGCCGAAATGGCCGACCAAAGTTTTACATAGAAATATATAGGAAAATTCTTTAAAAATCTTCTTCTTAAGAATGACAAAGCTATAATTAGGGCCCCGCAAGGATTTGCGGGTGCCCTATAGTAATCACTCTGTCCGTCCGTCTGTCCGTCTGTCTGTCTGTCTGTCTGTCTGTCCGTCTGTCACTCTTCCGTCCACAAATTTTCTGTTTTTTTCTAATAACTTTTTTTATGGTTGCCCAATCAAGTTCAAATTTGGTATGGTACTTCAGTAGGCAGAAATACATATTTTGGTGCTAAGTTTGGTTCTTTATGTCTTCTGGTTTAGAGCTGGGGTGGTGGGGTAGATTCCTTAACTATGCATAAGAATGAACGGGCAACTTTTTTTATGGTTGCCCAATCAAGTACAAATTTGGTATGGTAGTTCAGTAGGCAGAAATACATATTTTGATGCTAAGTTTGATTCTCTATGTCCCCTGGTTTGGAGCTGGGGTGGTGGGGTAGATTCCTTAACTTTATATAAGAATTGCTTTGGCAAAGAGAGATAACTGCTGAAGATGTTCCCATTGTAAAGTGAATGCTGCTAGGAGTCCATTGGGATTAATTAGCTTTCCTCCTGAAGAAAATCCAGAGCATTATCTTTATCTGTCACATTGAGATTAATTACCACCTCAGTCTGCAAATAAAGTTTGTTTTGAAGTTAAATCAATTTGGAATGCTATGAACACTCTGAAATGTGGATTTAAATATAAATTTTTATTATTTATTTTTGTTTGATAGTTATGATTTCATTGAATTCTAAAAAAAAAAAAAAGAAATAGATTAAAGAAGATTTTTTGATTTACATTTTTCACTTTTTTTTTAATACATTAATTCAAGAATATTATTAATTTTTAATGTAGTTGTATAAAAACCCCATTCTATTATTAATGCTGAAAAAGTTCTTATTGTAAATTTAGAAGAAAATGATGAGAGAGGTACAATTAATCCCTTTGGATTAATTATCTAGCCTGCAGCAGAAAATTTAGTAGGATTTTCTTTATCTGTCACTTTAAGATTAATGAAAACCTTTGTCTGCAACTGCTGTTTGTTTGAAGTTAAGGTCAAGCCTTCATGATATTTGCATTCATTGAAGGCTGGCATTTTATATAACACAAGCTTCATAATTCTTTAAATATACATTCAATATTAAGTTGTTCTTTACTGCCTAATGTAAATACAAGGATATTATTTTCAGGTTTTTGAATATTCAGGAATTATCATTAAATTTTAAGAATACAGTTGCTGTTTTGTTTCTTTCGTACATTTATGAATCATTCTGTAAGCTGCACCCTTTTAATTCTACCCCATGGCGGGGCCTTTGCTGACTGGTCAGTTTTCTAGTTCATCATATTTACATTGGAGCTTGCTCAGGTAGTGTAGATTCAAGTTTGTTCAAATCATACCCCCGGGGGTAGGGCGGGGCCAAAATGGCCGACCAAAGTTTTACATAGAAATATAAAGGAAAATTCTTTAAAAATCTTCTTCTCAAGAATGACAAAGCCATAATTCATCATATTTACATTGGAGCTTGCTCAGGTAGTGTAGATTCAAGTTTGTTCAAATCATGACCCCCGGGGGTAGGGCGGGGCCAAAATGGCCGACCAAAGTTTTTAAAGATATGTATAGGAAAATTCTTTAAAAATCATTTTCTAGAAAAAAGCAAATCCATGATTGGTCATTGAGCTACGTTTGGATTTAAACTTTACAATAAAAAGCCATTTTCTACTTTTTCCTACCCTTAGTGCTCAGGTGAGCGATGTGGCCCATAGGCCTCTTGTTTATTATAATTTTCAAATGGTGGGGGAGGGGGTCCATTGTTTCTAATACTGCAAGGTGGGCAAGGGCATTACATACATTCTTAAAATCAAGGCACAGGTTGAATATAGGGTAAAGTGATCGTGATTTGGACACCTCTTGTTTTCCTTCATGTAGGGAGGTCACATTCGATTGTATACCCTCTGCTATTGGGTACTGTCCGAAAGAACTCGCAAAGATCTACTATTTTTCGCTTGGATTACCTCGGTATTTTACCTTATAATGCATTCAGATGTGATAAACCACCAACATCGAAATTCGATCGTAAGTCGGACACATTTGATACTGAGTCGGACACTTATAAATGTAGGAACTAATTAACATACAAGACCCTATATGCACCCGCTGAGGTGCACTTCATCATTGAACAAGCATGGAACTTTCACAGACAATACATTTCAGGACAGGGGGTCAGAAAAAACCAAAATGAAAGAAAGGACAAGCAAAAAAATGTCAATACAGAAAACCCCTTCCGCATCTGTGTCCCTAACCCCCTTCTGTAGTTTCTGTACAATCTTTAAAGTATCCCTTTTCAATTATAAGGTGAATGATAACAATAAATAATTCGTCTTTCACTGGGGCAAAAAAGAAAAGAGTCTGACCTTAACATGTGAACCCCTCCCCCCCCCCCCCCCGGTCTTTATTATTTTCATGCCCCCCTTCGAAGAAGGGAGGGCATATTGCTTTGCTGCTGTCTGTCGGTCTGTCGGTCCGTCGGTCTGTCGGTCCATTCAGTTTCCGTTCATTTTCTTCATAACCGTTGCCAATACTGAAATGAAATTTGGTATACAGATATATCACATGAATATCTAGGCCAAGTTCTGTTTTGGGTACGATCGCACCATTTTTGACAGAGTTATGCCCCTTGGACTTGGAAAAATTTCAATTATTTGCAGTTTCCGCTCATTTTCTTTGCAACCGTTGCACATACTGAATTCAAATTTGATATACAGATATATCACATAAATATCTAGGCCAAGTTCTGTTTTGGATACGATTGAACCATTTTTGACAGAGTTATGCCCCTTGGACTTGGAAAAATTTCAATTATTTGCAGTTTCCGCTCATTTTCTCTGCAACCGTTGCACATACTGAAATCAAATTTGGTATACAGATATATCACATGAATATCTAGGTCAAGTTTTGTTTTGGGTACAATTGAACCATTTTTGACAGAGTTATGCCCCTTGGACTTGGAAAAATCTCAATTATTTGCAGTTTCCGCTCATTTTCTTTGCAACCGTTGCAATACTGAAATCAAATTTGGAATACAGATATATCACATGAATATCTAGCTCAAGTTCTGTTTTGGGTACGATTGAACCATTTTTGACAGAGTTAGGCCCCTTGGAGTTTGAAAAATTTCAATTATTTGCAGTTTCTGTTCATTTTCTTTGCAACCGTTGCACATACTGAGATGAAATTTAATATACAGATTAATCAGATGAATATCTAGGTCAAGTTCTGTTTTGGATACAATCGTGCCATTTTTGAAAGAGTTATGCCCCCTTGGACTTACAAAAAAATTCAAATTTGGGGGGAGGGGGGCATAAGTGTTTTACAAACATCTCTTGTTTATCTCGTATTAATTTGTGTATATTTTGTTGCGTCTTTTTAAACAATCTTTATCAGTAATTCTATGAAGTTTCGCAGGAATCCAATATTAAGATAAAATTTAATAGGGAAAACTATAGTTACGGAATTAAGTTAATTTCCAGTTATAAGACTTAAACTTTTCGGCAATGGATAAAATTTATGTTTATGAAAAATTTTTAATTAATCAAAAGTACACAGTATTTATCTCCAAAAATAATTAATAAATTTTATACCTTTAACGCAATAACATTCCGTTATGAAAGTTTGATTTATAGGAGAGAAAACTATTTTATTGTTATGTCGAAAATGAGAGTGTAGAGCAGCGGACTTTCAAATGGAATTAATGATATATGTTCCATGGACGGTCACTTTCAGGTACCTTTCAATTCTTTGTAAATTAATCTGCATTCTGTCCTTGCAATTTAAAACAAAATCTTTGCGGACGTTAATTTATTTTTAGCTCTACTGGTCACTCAGGGACCAGAAGAGCTTATGTCGTTGTCCCTTCGTCTGTCTGTAAATTTTTTTTTTCAAAATGCTTCTCCTCCTACAGTTTTGGTCTGATTTCAATATAACTTGGCACACAAGTAGCCTACACTTATATACCTAATTCTGCATGTCTTTTATTTTTTTTTTAATAAACGGTGTTGCTGTGGTTACTAAAGGTACTTAAAAAAAAATCAAGTTCAACGACTACTTTTCTCTTCCTTTGAGAAAAAACCAGTAGAGCTACAGTATTAACAAAGACTTCTGGTCAGCGACATGCTACTGATGATTTTGTTTGAAAGCAGGTCCATGCAGTTCTTCGTGAGAAGTTGTTTGTTTTCTTTTCATATAGAAAAAAACTTCTTTAATGTTCCCTGCAATCTACTCGGAACGCTTTTATGGCTGAACATTTCGTCTTGAAAAAATGACTTCAAGATTTGCAGTGGAGTACGTTTTTAAACATTTTACTATTTCTCAATCTCCACTGCCGTTTTATACTTGTTGAAAAATAAAATCACTAAGTCACTGTTCAATTATCTACTCTCAATTATTTTTTAATTAGAAATAGAATTATCAACCAATATAAGAGCGACATGATTTTTTTTTTAACCAGAGTGTATACAAAACGACCATTCACGTGGTACATGAAAGCGTTTGACCAGGTAATTGTTTTCAAAACTTGCAAATTCAGATTATCAGGTAGCCCAAGTAGCTGGCCCGTCAAACAAATCAGAAGCTATTGTTTTTTTAATGATTGACAGGCAGTATACTATTGATCTTGAATTAGGTAGATTTTGGGGGCTTTAACTTAAAATTGGGTGTTTAAGAAAGGTGTTTGTCTGTCTAGCTGTCTGTAAACAATTTTTCACCTCCTACAGTTTTTAATTTCAAAATAACTTGGCATAAAAGTAGACTACACAAAGAAACATAATTCTGTGCATCAGTTTTTGGTTTAGATGAATGGTGTGGCCATGGTTATTAAAAAATATAAATTTCTGTGAAATTCCTTTAAAACATTACTCCTTGTACAGTTTTAGTTTGATTTCAATATTACTTGGCATACAAGTAGACTACGCTAAGAAACATAATTCTATGCATCGGTTTTTAATTTCGATGAACCGTGTTGCCATGGTTTCTCAAAATAGAAACTTGTGTGAAATACTTTCAAAATTTCATATGAATATTGCATAAAATGGAATGCTTGGTTGACACAAATTTGTTAGGACCTAAAAGCTAATAGACACCTTTTAATTACATCATTTTATTGTGTTTTCACAAAGAAATGCAAATGCAATTTTCAGTTTTGCTACTTACATATGTACATAGTTATTTTCTACTGGCAAGAAATTGCTGGTTTTAAGCATGAAATTGATGTTTCAATTTGCTAGTGACAAATACACAATAGGTAAAGTCCCCCATAAGAAGATTGAGGAAAATAGTATATACAGTGAAACCTGTCTAATCCGACATGCACTGGGAAACGAATTTAGTGTGCAAACAGTGTGTCAGATGTCGCAGTGTTAAAAAAAAAGAGGAAAATTGTAAAATGGGAATGAAATTTATGGTCGGAGTTCACAGTGCGATAGATTGTTGGATTAGACAGTTTTCACTGTTTTTAAAATCTGATCATCAATAAAAAAAAAATAACAATGCTTGCACACATTTATTTGGAAACTGGGTTGAAATCAAATGGTTTGAAGTTACAAAAATATTGCGCTTTACAATCAGCTTGGCATATTTACTCTCAACACAAGAACTTAAGTGATCAAAAGGGGGGGGGGGGGAGGAGGAGGGATGGGGCCTTGCATTTGATTTTTAAGCATCTACTCAGCTTACACTGAAATTTGCATGCCTTGCTGGGTGGCTGTATGCTTTTTGAAACTAAAATGTGTGCAGACAATTGCTTTACAAAATTTGAAAAGGAATACTCTCGAAAGTTTTTTTTTTATTTTATATCACCTACCTAAAGATGTGCATTTTTAGGAAAAATAAATAGCAAAATTTAATACTGTAGAGACACCTGCAAGCATACAAAGTGCTTCAGAAGGAAAGAAACTCATTACACACGAACACTGGACACACTGAATGCACCACAAAAGAAGTAATTGTGTTCAGATAGTGGGTTTCTCTTGGTTCATGACTAGTGGGGTTTTAGTTAGAACTACATTGTCATATAAACCCCACTGTCTCTTAGACATTTGACAGGAAGTGGAATGAACAAATATGGAGGGAAATGATCTGCTGCTAGCTCTGCTTGTGAATGCAGTTTTATCATCTGTTTTTTTGTTATTTATTTGTGTAGTTATATTTTATATTTCGATGAGATGGACAAGGTTGTTTCTCTCATGGAGCACAGACTTGCGCTAAAGGTAATCTTTTTAGAATATTGCGGATTATACTGCATAAGCATTTTAATCTATGTATACAATTCAATTTCTAGTGTGGGTTCTTGGGGAAACAATAAATGCTGCTAGATCTGTTGCAGCCAGTGTCATGTTGGGTTAGCTTCATTCCCTGTATTTAGATATAAATCCCACTTGTCATTAAAAAAATAACCACCTTATGTTTGATTTAAATCTTTCCAAGACCTAATATACACAGCTTTAGATGCAGAAAAACTCAGAATGCTTAGACATATTTTTACACATAGGTTTTGGACAAATTTGTCCAAGACCTATGTGTAATGATATGTCTAAGCATTCTGAGTATTGCTGCTTAAAGTATATATATCTATAAACTAGGGATGGCAATCGAATACAGAATTGGTAATCGGTTAACCTCAACTCATTCCGACCGATTGATAGGTAAACCGTATCAAAATAAACATTTTTGTGACAGATTGTTTTCTTTTTTAAATTTTTTTCAAGTAAGCTTTATTCATTCCTGTATATACAAAAAGACTAAAAAAGATGTCAGTAATATATTTGTTTCAGTTTAATCAGAACACTATATGTATTTTATTAAATCAAGAAAAAATAAAGAAAATAATTTATATTTTCCCATACCAGTTATATAGAAAAGCAATGAAAATATTCTATAGTAGTAAGGGATGGGGGGGGGGGGGGGAGGGTAAGTTCAGTGTCAAGACATTGAAAGTGTTAACAGCACTGAACATTATCATCTACGCATGATTAAAGAAATGCTATACAGGTTGGGGGCTCTGTCCCTGAGTAGTCAACATAATCAAAAGAAGAATAGGTGCAATTATGGGTAACAGAATCAAGATTAAATTCAGTGCACTGACGCAGTGTTTAAACAGTCCCTGAGTAGTCAACATAATCAAAAGAAGAATAGGTGCAATTATGGGTAACAGAATCAAGATTAAATTCAGTGCACTGACGCAGTGTTTAAACAATAATTAGCACTTCACAAACTGACCATTTCAATTCTCAGAGCCTTAAATATCTCCAAATTAACTTAATTAGATGTGTAAAATTAACAATATTAACAATGTTCATTATTTTTTTTGCCCCCTTCGAAGAAGGGAGAGCCTATTGCTTTGCTGTCGTCTGTCGGTCCACTGCCAGTTTCCGTTCTTTTTCTTTCCAGAGGTTGCATACATTGAAATGAAATTTGGTATACAGATTTTTCATACACTGTAAGAATATCTAGGTCAAGTTCTTTTTCTGTATTGGGTACGATCGAGCAATTTTTGATAGTTATGCCCCTTTAACTAAAATAAATTCCAATTATTTGCAGTTTCCGTTCATTTTCTTTGCAGAGGTTGCACCTACTGAAATGAAATTTGGTATACATATTTATCTTAAGAATATTTAGGTCAAGTTCTGTTTTGGGTACGATCAAGCAATTTTTGACAGAGTTATGACCTTGGACTTAGAAAAATTCAAATTATTTGCAGTTCCTGTTCATTTTCTTTGCAGAGGTTGCACATTTTAAAATGAAATTTGATATACAGATTTCTCATAAAAATATCTAGGTCAAGTTGTGTTTTGGATACGATCAAGCAATTTTTGACAGAGTTATATGCCACTTGGACTTAAAAAAATTCCAATTATTTTTTTTGGGGGGGAGGGGGGCATATGTGTTTCACAAAC
>NW_026918895.1:65000-127500 GCF_032062105.1 Saccostrea cuccullata | reverse complement strand
CAATTTTCAGAGTTTCATTTCTCACAAAGATGACAGATAGTTGCAAACTATTTTTTCAATGTAATAAAAAACACTGTAATTACTAGTATTGATGTTTTATTAGGCTGCACCTTAGTTTCATTCATTAAAAAAAAATAATGAGTAATTAAATTTTCACTCTAAATGTTTAAGCAAATTGTGAACACCTCTCACATCTAGAAAACATTAGTGATTTGGTACCTTCTCTGAAAAACCCAGTGGGGGGTATTTGTCCTTTTGGAAGTTCTAGTTTTAATTATTTCAAGAGTCCAAAGTTTGTGATCATGTAGCACTTTTATGATAATTATATCAGTTCATAAGTATTGGACAAATGATGACTTAATTCTTGGATTGATGACTTAATTCTTGGATTATGTTATCCATGTATCACTTGCTCATCAATCATGTTTTACATTCTAAAGTTCAGTGGTGGGTCTAGAGGGGAGACGAGAGTTGCAACCCCTTCCCTTTGGTTTTGTTTTTAAAAATATTTGTTTAATAATAAAACATTTCTTTAATTGTAGGTATGGGGAGTATTGTTTTATGTCCTTTTGGAGGTTTGTGGTGGCCAGGGTACATCACTGCCGTTGAAAAGGGTAAAGCAGTCATTTCCTTTTGGAATGAAGATTGCATGTAAGTCACAAAAAGTCAAAAAGAGAAAAGTGATGAGTCCTCATTGTACTGTATATGTGTTAGTCTAGTCAGTGTCACTGTAATATATGTATTGCTGGAGTTTTTAATGGTTTAAATTTCACCTGGGCTGAAGGCTCAAGTGAGCTTTTCTGATCAGAATTTGTTGGTATCATTGATGTCATAAACTTTTTACACTCCAGAACCATTGGGCCAATTTCAAGCAAACTTTGCGCAAAGTATTTTTAGGTAAAGGGGACTCAAATTTTTTCAAATGAAGGGCCATACCCTCTTCCAAGGGGAGATAATTAAGAAAAAGTGAACATTGAAATATCTTCTTAAGAACAACTGGGCCAGAAAAGATGATACCTTCGTGAAAGCTTCCTTACAGAGTTTAGATTCAAGTTTCTTCAAATCATGACCTCCTAGGGTCGGGTGGGGCCACTATGGGTGATCAAAGTTTTACATGGAAATATATAAGAAAAATCCCTAAAAATCTTGGGAACAGCAAAGCCATTTCTGTCATATTTATATGATTAGCCATGATTAGTCATACTGATATGGAAGCATCCTCAGGTAGTGTAGATTCAAGTTTGTTCATAAAATGACCATAGGGGTAGGGTGGGGCCACATAGTTTTATACATAATACATAGTAATGTATTCATAGAGGAAAAATCTTCTCAATAACATCAAATCCATGTTAAGTCATATTTATATAAAAACATCCCCAGATAATGTAGAGTAAAGTTTGTTCAAATCATGACCCCCTGAGGTAGAGTGGGACCACAATAAGTTTTACGTAAGAATATATTGGGAAAACAATCTGCTGATAAAGAACAGGAACAATGATTACTCAGGTGAGCGTTGTAGCCATTGGGACTATGTGATTATTATCATTCTTTACACATAGTTTTCACTTGTTTTATACTATTTTTAATTCACCTGAGTCACTTATTTGACCTACTGCTATCTGTTTTAATCCGTCATCATGCGTCTGTTATAAACTTTTGTACATTTTCAGCTCCTTTCTTCTCTGGAACCGCTAAATCAATTTTTGCCAATTTTGGCATATAGCATCTATGGATAAAGGGGAACAAAAATGCCCCGGGCATCGAGCAGGCAAACCAAGTAATAGTTGTAATGAGGAAAGGTAATTTTACCAGATTTGTGAAATTCTTGGCCCCTGGGTCGGGTTTTAGTGCTAGAGCAGGGCTCTATGGATACTGTAGGGAATTTTTACTCTTGAGAAAAGTTATTCCCCTTTAATGATTCATATATAATAGTAATCACTTTATGATTGGAATATTGAATGAAAGAATTAAATATACATGTAAGAACTTTTATTGTTTTACACAAAAAATATTTTTATAGTTTTTGTTGGTCAAGTGGACTAAAAAATAAATAAACGTTAGACAAAAATACTTTATATTTAAATTTGTACAATATGTATTATTAAAGAGCAGGGCAGATTGACGAATTGCTGGGTTTCTCTGGGTACATCATGCAGAAGCACTATATTCATGTACTTAAGATTATTGATAAGTGTAAAATAGAAATGTAGTTAATACTGGCATATACAGGCAAGTTAAATAAATCCAAACCAGACTGGGACAAATTAATTTTGTTGATTGATGATCACTCCATTTCTTTTTTCTGTGAGCAATGTACTTTCAATTAAGCTTCCTTTATTAAGGTCTGTGCACACGATTTCTAGAAGACTACTTGATGGATTTACATGAAATTTGCAGGAACAATGTGTTGTAAACTGAAGTTATTTTATCCAACAGAAAATTTGGAAATTTACTTCCGGTGCCAAGTTACGGACCATTTTCTGCATTTAAAAATGACATTTTGTCTACAGATAATCTCAAGAACGGTAAAAAATGTCAATGTGAAACTTTCAGGAATTATAGATCATGATAAATACTAGCCAGGACGTGACTTTTTGTTCGTCGTCATTACTTCCGGTCGTTACCAGATGCGAATTTAAAAAGTTTATTTTTAAAAACTTTTTTGATTTTCAATATTTTTCTTTGTAGTAGTGTTAATACAGGCACTTCTGAAAATGCTTAATATATAATTTGTTTTCAAATTGATCAATCTAAGCTCTAGATATTGGTATTTTAAAATTTGAAGCGGGTCCAAAATGGCGGCTGTCTTCCTAAACTCTGACAAGCAGGTCGGCACTCGGAGCTCATCAGTTGACTCGTTCCTCGCACACTAACCTCGGACATCGATGGTGTTCTACCATGTTGCTGATACAGTCATGTGATCTTAGGCTAAAAAAAAAAAAAATTGTGTGTTTCCGGTAACCTGACCCTAATTTAAGCGCCGACCCTAGCACTTTTTATTGCAAATCCGGATTACGTACCGTAATTTGTTCTAAAACTACAGTCTTCAAAACGCTCGCAGTTATAAAGGAACTTGCAATAAATTAATAAAAACGTCTTTTCAAGCCTTTATAGATTATACATGCGTAGATAATAGCTCTCTTCCCCTTAGATTGTTCCCTCCTTTACCCTATAATGACAACTTTTGACGCCTAGCCCCCAACCCTTGATGAGACTTTGATGTTGACACGTATATATTTTCATTGTTGATTTGACTTTGGCTTGTTTATAAATTATCAGAGCACATGTGGCCACCTGCAGGTTAACAATATGATTGCATCTTAAAACAGTTAGAAATCACATGCTTAAATGTGTAAACAAACAAAAGAATCTTGGAAAGTCCTACCAAAAATTCAAAATGGCAGGCTGTTACATATGATGTTTTTTGAGCACATAACTCAGTCAATACGCAATATTTTCTCATCCAGTAAAGCGTTACACAAAATTCAAGCTATAAACTACATATTTCTTGAAAGGTTTGAAAATTATAATGATCTATGTGTGTAATATACTTCGATCAATATAACATACAAAAATTTGTGAAGTTCGGGACCACGCAGTGCCGATTTCATTACCTGATTCTCAGAAATTCAGAAGATACCTTCCATTTTACACATATTTATAAATGTAAAGGTATAAGAAATAATTATTTTAATAGAATTTGATCATTAAAATAATCAAAAATGTTTAGAAATCAAGCTTTATCACGCAAGTCTAAAAATTTGTTGGCGAGATTGACATTGTAGTAGTATCACTACAATTTATTGATTTCAGAGGAATCAAACTTATAAAATAGATAATAAATAATAATTTAACCATCAATTATATTATCAAACATAATTCTTATAATTTTTAAAGAGAATTTTGGGTTTAAAATATCTATTTTGTGATTTACACCAGAGACATATAAACCCATATATTTATATGTCTCTGGCCAGGCAAACACTCCAGGAACTAGTGTGTGAAATCATGACCCCAGATATTGTCATGGGGTTTAAACTCAAGAAATGTCCACACTCACCCAAAATTAACGCAATAAACAAATTTCCTTGGCACTGGACTGTGAGAAATTTATATGGAGTTATTCATAATTTTGAATCTAGCAAAGGATCAACATTTAAGGATATAATGTCAGGTGGCGTTATGATCAACATCTATATGGATTAACTCTGACATTGTCGTCCGTAAAAGAGATGGATATTAACTATATGATTTTTTATTGTCTTTACATGTAATATGATAATGAGGTCGAGGTGAAAGTAGGCCTGAAAAACAATCTTGAATTCTTTATATTTTACTTTTTTATGCGCTCGGATCGATAGATCCCGGGCGTATATTGTTTTTGTCCTGTCTGTTTGTCTGTTTATCTGTTTGTCTGTTTGTCTGTCTGTCTATTGTCAACTTTAACCTTTGCCATAACTTTTGAACAATAAGAGATAGGGACTTCATATTTGGTATGCATACTCCACTAATAAAGTCCTTTCAAATGACATCAAGGTCAATGACCTTGTGACCTTGACTGTGACCTATATGCTAAAAATAGCTTTTTCCACTGTTTGTCATAACTTTTGAACCATAGGAGATAGGGACTTCATATTTGGTATGCATACTCCACTAATAAAGTCCTTTCAAATAACGACAAGGTCAATGATCTTGTGACCTTGACTGACCTATATGCTAAAAATAGCTTTTTACACTTTTTGCCATAAATTTTGAACCATAGGAGATAGGGACTTCATATTTGGGATGCATACTCCACCAATTAAGTTCTTTCAAATGACACCATGGTCAATGACTTGTGACCTTGACTGTGACCAATATGCTAAAAATAGATTTTTTGAACTTTGTTGCCGCCGGGCGCATAGTGTTTCACAAATACATCTTGTTTCTAAATGTGACAAAATTTCATTATTAAATTGTGATTAAAAGTTGAATGTCTCTTTCTGTAAATCAATCTCATGCAATTGGTTCTGCTATCTACCTCTAAAAAACAAAATATTACTTGTTAATATTTAATATAATATACCGTTTACCTAAAAATCAGTCAAATATTATGTCGAGTTAAAATAAAAAGTGAAGTTAAAAAAAAAAAAAATTGCCTACCTACCCTAATTTTGAGGGACATGTTACCGGAAACACACATATTTTTTTTTTTGGCCTTATTTGAAATTTCTCCAAATGTTATACCTTTGAAGTCTGAGTTACTTTTAAGCACGCCCAACACTATGTTTTGCTTTCAAAGACTACTTACATGATGTGATCAAAACCAATATCCAAGGAAGAATTAGAAAAGAGAAAAAAATATGAAATGAGTTACAAGGCAGTTTCTGGCAGAGAAATGTAATCGATATGATGCATATTTCTCTACCAATCACTTCCGAGGTTTGTATGGCGCGTAGTGGAGTCAGTTGAGGATTGCCGATTGGCAGGTTGGAGTTTATGGAGACATCCGAGTGCCTTTTTGAACGAAACTATCATAAGGATCAATGAAATATAAAGGAAATGTTGAATCTTTCAGATTATGAAATGGATAATCTGTCTTTGAAAACATAAATATTCTGACCTCCAAATGCAATAAAATGAGTAATTTGAACTGTACATACAATAATATATATGAGAATGGAGACCATTCAATAGAACATACATTTCAAAGGAAAGGCGCCAAGATTTACTCGTGACCTAATGTATCATGACTCTTCTTTCATAGTAGAAAAATGATCTGATGTAGAGGTGCAGAAAAAGATTACACAGACACGTTTATATGAAATACAGCTATATGGAATTGCTTGGAATAAAAAGTTGAATACACAAAGAATAAAGGAAGTAAACAATATCATCAGTTCATCAGTAATAGATTATTTGTTATTGTTTCAACTCAAGTAACGAATTCCGATGTGAATCTGCTTGCATAAAATTTGGCTAGCTAGCTTTCATTCTATAATTCCGCACTATATAAAAAAACTTTTAACCTCCCTGAGACTCGTTACTTCAGGCAATGATACAAAGTAAACGATGATGGCTGGTAAAATTGCGCAGGTGTAGTGGCTTCCATATTGAATTTTCACAAAGGCGATCTGGGTTTAATCCCAAATTTGTTTGCTGAAATTTACGTTTTCAACTTTATAAATGATGTTAAGTGGTTTTTTTTTTAGAGATGATAGAACCTGATTTCTAGATTGGCGAAGGGACCTTTTCATGCGTCGACGTTAGTTCGGGTCGCTTCCAGAAGGGAATTTAAAAAATCGATTTTTTCAACTTCAGTATTTTTCTGTATTATTTGTAGGATTAAGAGAGCCTCCTTTCAAAATACTTAATATATAATTTGTTTTTGAATTGATAAATCCAAACTCTTGATGTTTGTCAATTTCACTTTGAAGTGGGAGTTGAAATGATGTAATGGTTAGCACGTTGGATTCTCACGCTGACGACCAGGGTTAAATCTCCAGTGTCACTTTTTCAGCTTGAATTTACATTTTTATTTTCAAAATCGGACAGAAGACCTCTCATTGCTTGCAACGAGTTTCTAGTTATTAGCTCACCTGAGCTCAAAGCTCAAGTGAGCTTTTCTGATCACATTTTGTCTGCAGTGTGTTTGTCTGTACGTCCGTCTGTAAACTTTTCACATTTTTGACTTCTTCTCAAGAACCACTAGGCCAATTTCAACCAAACTTGCCACAAAGCATTTTTGGCTGAAGAAGGTTCAAGTTTGTTCAAATGAAGGGCCAAGCACGATTCCAAGGGGAGATAATTAAGAAATGGTGAAAATTTGGTGTCATCTTTTAAAAATCTTCTCAAGAACCAGTGGGCTAGAAAAATTGAAACTTATGGGAAATCTTCATTACAAAGTGTAAATTAGAATTTGTTCAAATCATGACCCCCAGGGGTAGGTTGGGGCCACAATGGGGTATCAAAGTTTTACATAGGAATATATAGGAAAATTCTTTAAAAATCTTATTCACAAAAACAACAAAGCCACAATTAGTCATATTGATATGGAATCATCTTCAGGTAGTGTAGATTCAAGTTTGTTCAAATAGTGACCCCTGGGGGTAGGGCAGTGCCACATTGGGAGATCAAAGTTTTACATAGGGATACATAGAAAAAATTCTGAAAAATCTTTTTCTCAAGAACAACAAAGCCAGAATTAGTCATACTGATATGGAATCATCCTCAGGTAGTGTAGATTCAAGTTTGTTCAAATCATGACCCCCAGGGGTAGGGCGGGGCCACAATAGGGGATCAAATTTTTACATAGGAATATATAGGAAAATTCTTTAAAAAATCTTTTTCTCAAAAACAACAAAGCCACAAGTAGTCATATTGATATGATTGATTGATTGTATATTGTTTAACGTCCCTCTCGAGAATTTTTCACTCATATGGAGACGTCACCGATGCCGGTGAAGGGCTTCAAATTTAGACCTATACTCGGCACTCAGGGCCATTGAGCAGTGAGGGTTCTTCATCGTGCCAACGCCTACCGTGACACGGGACCTACGTTTTTAAGGTCATATCCGAAAGACCCGTGACTTTCACTTCTAGTGCCGAGCGCTTGGCGAAGGAACAGTCGCTACCTATTTTTAGGTCTTAGGTATGACGCGGCGCCGCGATCGAGAATCGAACCCGGGCCTCCCGATCACGAAGCGAACGCTCTACAACTAGGCTACCGTGACCGGTATATTGATATGGAATCATCTTCAGGTAGTTTAGATTCAAGTTTGTTCAAATAATGACCCCTGGGGGTATAAAAGGAAAATTTTTTAAAGATCCTTTCAAGAACAGGAAAGCCATGATTAGTCATATTGATATGGAAGAATCCCCAGGTATTGAAGATTCAAGTTTGTTCAATGCCTCCTCCAGTAAAAGGGTGGGGCCATAATGGTAGATCAAAGTTTTTTTGAAAGAAATTATATAGGAAATATCTTTAAAAATCTTCTTCTCAAGAACAACAAAGTCATGATTAGTCATATTGATATGGAAGTTTACATTCAAGTTTGTTCAAAATCATGACACCCACCCCACCCCCAATCCCCAGGGTAGGGTGTCAGACATCTTTACAATTCCTTTTTAAAGAGCAGCAAAACCATATTCAATTTCATTCATAATGTGGCACCTGGGGTCGGGTATGCCTAGAACAGGCCATCAAATCTTTATATGAATATATAAGAGAAGAAATCTGCTGATGAAGAACAGCAGGGCCATATTGACTCAGGTGAGCATTGTGGCCCATGGGCCTCTTGTAGAATTATCAAATTGCTGTTCTATGATTGTATGATACTCAGGTGACCATTAAGGCCTCTTGTTATATCTATGAATCCACTTTATTTGACTTCAGAAACCATTGTGATGTTGTAATGGTAGAATGTGAAAAATTTATGCAATGTGGAATATCCACTGGTGTAATTAAATTCAATATGTGTATATCTAACTAAATTTAAAATTTACATAGGCAATAGAATTTTTTGTGTTGTAAATTATTACATACAGTGAGATAAATTTCTTTTATCTTAAAAGATGACTTTGTATATGCATTTGCCATTTAGAATACCATCTATCTTAAAAGTTGTTACTAAAAAAATATTGTTTTGTTTCAGTTAAAATTTTCCAGTTATACACTTTCAGTATCACTTATGAAGATAATAATTAATTTTGTTTGAGAACTATATGTTAGACTCCGTAATGAATGGTTAATTTATATTATAATCTTTTTATGTAACTGAAATATGTATTCTATATATTCATAATTTCAGACTTAAAAGAAATATAAGCAAGCTGCAGTTGTTTAATGAAACTTCATCACTCATATCAAAGAGTCTAAGTAATTTTCACAGTATTCATTTTGTTCCAATGTTTGCTTTCAAGGAGTCAAAGCAGTATTTTATATAACAGTGTACAAGACTGCTAGTATGCTTTTTTTTTACCCTTGTTTTGTGGTTCATAATTACCCTCATAACATCCCCCCTCCCCCCTTTTTTTTTAATTTCTTAAACAATGAAGTACTTAATAAGGAAAATAAGGATAATTTAAGTACAATTTTCACTATTAGTTTATTCAAAGTGTTCAGATAAAATGTAAGGAGGTGGTGGAAGTTTTAAAAATTGCAACATTTGCTCTTTAAAATGTTTATTAATTCTGAAATTTTTCTGTATAGTACTGCAAATATAGTTTAAAATGTATAGTTTTAAACTATATTTACATAATTTAAAAAAACAAAAAACCAAGCAGGAATACCCTAGTGTGAAGTATGTATGTTGTATGGCAAATACAGTCCCTGAAATGTTCTGCTTTCCTATTTTTCCTTTTGCTCACCAGTGTTCAGCATGTGCTCAATGTTCAATCTTTGCTCACCGATTTGCACTCACCATTTACTTAACGCTTGTGTTCACCATTCACAAAGCATTCACCATGTTTTGGCTGTTCATTTCTACGTTAACTAACGATGAGCCTTTATTTCTTCATTTTTTTCAGTTTACTTTTTAGCGTACTTGAACCGAAGTGAGCTTTTTTGATCGAAAAGTCTCCATCTGTCGTGTTTTCTGTAAACTTTCTTTTCAAGAACCACTGGGCCAATTTCAACCATAATTGCCACAAAGCATCACAGGTGCAGGGGATTCTAACTTGTTCATATGAATGACCACATCCCCTTTCAAAGGGAGATAATTCACAATTTTCAGCTCACCTGAGTCGAAGGCTCAAGTGAATTTTTCTGATCAAAATTTGTACGTAGTCTGTCGTCGTCATCGTTAACTTTTTAGGTCACCTGAGTCACTATGTTGGGGTGGGCCTCTGTTGATCATATACTGAAAATGCATTAATTGTTTGAAAATCTTTTCTGCTCTTGGGTGTTTGGCAGGTAAACTAAATACATGGTTATGATGAGCAAGGGTACCTCTTTAAAAATTGTGAAATCCATGGCCCCTGGGTCAGACGTTCTGGTGTTAGTGTGGGGCTCTATTGATCATATACTGAAAATGCATTATTTCTTTGAAAATCTTCTTCTCTCTCCTGGGTATTAAGCAAACAAATTTAGTGCATTGTTATAATGAGCAAGAGTGCCTCTTCGTAAATTGTGTAACTCACCATCCCTGGTTCAGGGGTTCTGGTCAGGTGTTAGGGCAGAGCTCTAATGATCATATACTGAATTGCATTTTTTCTACGAAAATCTTCTCTGCACCTAGGTATTAAGCTAATAAATTATTGACGTTCTGGTGTTAGTGTGGGGCTCTATTGATCATATACTGAAAATGCATTATTTCTTTGAAAATCTTCTCTCTCGTGGGTATTAAGCAAACAAATTTAGTGCATGATTATGATGAGCAAGGATGCCTCTTCCAAAATTGTGAAATTCAGGGCCCCTGGGTCAGGGGTTCTGATGTCAGGCCAATAGGGTTACCTACTATATTGATTATATCGTGAAAATGCTTAAATTCTTTAAAAAAAGAACTTCTTCTCTGCCAGTGGGTATTTAGAAGACAAACTATGTGCATGGTTATGATGAACAAGGATGCCTCTCCCAAAGTTGTGAAATTCATGGCCCCTGGGTTAGAGGTTCTGGTTGTAGGCTGGGACTCTATAAATTATATAGTGGAAATGCATTTTTTCTTTGAAATCAGAATGCATTAATTCTTTAAGTTCTTTAGGTTAAAACGAATTGAAGATTATGATTTTACAACAAAGTTGATTTATACACCAATTCAGTCCACGTAAATATACCCAAACTTTCGTTTTAGATTTACTAGCCCTACGGGCTAATGCAGTATAGATTTATGATAGCCTGACCTCTAAAACTGGTAGCCCCGGGCGCCAAGCGATAGTCATTGCACACCCCTGCAGATTTGTTCAAATCATGTTCCCTGTGGGTAGGGTGGGGCCACAACAGAAGATCACTCTTTTACACAGAAATATATAGTTAAAGAAATATGGATGCATCATCAGTTAGTGTAGATTCAAGTTGTTCAAATCATACCCCCCTCCCCGGTGGGTAGGTCGGGACCATTTATACATTTAAACTTTTCAATACTTACCTGATTTCTGCTTTATTGTAGCCAGAATGCTCAGGTGAGTGATGTGGCCCATGGGCCTCATGTTTTCTTGTCTGATTATGGAATAAGTACAGTTTGTGAGGAACACCTTAAACATTACAAAAAAAAAACCTTGTTCACCTTAAGTTCATTTTCCTTTATCTTTGTGTTCAGCATTCACTTTGTGCTTGCGTTCGCACTCTGCATTTGCTTGCCATTCATTTACTATTCACCAAGTTGTGTTTAGCATTCACACACTGTTCAGTCAGTGTTAGCTCTGCATTTGTTTGCCATTCACTCACTGTTGAGCAGGGCCTGGGAAGGGGCCGTGCCATATGCGCAAACTGTCAAAAAATGGCGCACTGAAATAATGTTGCGGTGTGCCACGGGGCATGCCTCGTAAAATGCGGGCATGCATGTTTTATTAATTTGTAAGCTCATCGCACTCAGCGCTATCGGTACGTTGTACTACCTTACATTGAAACGCCTTATCAACAAAGTTTACATATCTTGGCCTGTCCCTTGATCTCTAAATCAGCATTTTAAAAAAAATGGGCACTTTTGGTTTACAGGAGTATATTTTTTCTAAATACTTGCTGTATTAGAATCTAGTTGACAAATAATTTATGAAGCTCTTAGAAAAAGAAAAATTGTTTTCATTTATCAGTGTCATAAGATTTGTTAATTCCTATTGCATTTTTTCCCCTTTCTTTTTTTTTTTATTTTTTTATTATGGCGTTGAGCTTTAGCTCGATGCACATCTAGCTATGAGGAAATCTCTGATTGCTCATCGCTTTCTTCATGCGCTATATAATATAGTACTCGAACCAAGACCTTCAAGTATCTGGTGTAGGAATATAGATGCAAATTTTTGCGTTTACTCCATAAATTGCTTGAAAATCATACAATTTCGACAGTCCTGTAGATAGTTGCCAACTCACCCACTTTCGTCGGATTACTTTTCGACCCTTAACCTAATTTTTTATTACATGGTGGGTCATGCTTATCGCCCGATTCCCAGAAATGATTCGTAAATTAGGTTGTACTTTTAACTTCCAGTTACAACCCAAGCTTGATCTACGTAAACAATGCCGATGGCTATGTGCAGTAGGCCAGTAAATTATCAGTGCAGGTGTAAACAATTAACTGGGATTGTTTTGAAAAATCAACATTTAAAATGGCTTCTGATAGAACAAGATTGTTATCAGGATGAGCAGAAACAAATTGAACAAGGAGAAAAAGAAACGATATTATGTACATGTCAAGGAATCTCGGAAAACAACTTTCATTACATAAAATAAAGTGATCAAAGGCAGTGTAGATCTTACTGTACATTTAGTACACATTGTGCAAGTTAATTAAATTAATTAGGCCTACATGTAAGAGAGAGGAAAAGTAATTTCAAACCCCCTAAAATTGGAATTTCAAGTTTAGCACCAGGGACCTATATACATGTACTAACCCCTGCACAAGTAACAAGATAAAAGCAGGGGGTTAGATATAAAAATCTCGGATTAATGAGTTGAATGTTTTTATTTCATAAATGCTCAAATCGGGGTATTTTATTTACAACTAATTAAGCTATATAATTGCATGCTTTTAAACATGCTTTGAATCCAATAATTTCACAGTTTCAATGTCATATCTAAAGCGCGGCGCCATTGTGGCCCTTCAGGCCTTTGATATTTTCCTAAATTTTGTTGTCGGAGATATATGCATTCTAACATCATCATACCATAATAGTTTTAGAATGGCTCCAATATAATATATTTCCCCTTGGCCCCTTAAAATTTCGAAATGGCCCCATCATTGTATGAATAGTGGGGCCATTGGCCAATCTGTTCCTTGACCTTCCCAGGCACTGGTTGAGGTGGGAAAGTAGAATGTTTCAGGGACAGTATGTCCCAGCTTTATAAGCAATAAAGAAACAGAAATGATGGTTGCTGACACAGTTGACTAATTTAGTACAAATTGTATAAAATACTGCTTATGGCTCAAATTGGCAAAAGCAAGCCAAAGTACTGAGTTCATTTTTGATTTTGCATGACAGGTTATGAGTTTTCAGAGTAGTGGAAAGAGATTCACACTTAGAGAATTAAGAAGAATGTAGCATTTAGGAATGAGATCAAAATGAATGTATAATAAAAAACAGAATTCACAACTTTTCAATAAGATCCCCTCCCTCTTCTCCTCCTTCTTAAGACTAAATATGTTGAATGTTGATTGAAATTGAACATCAAGTACAAGTATTTATTAGATTGTAAAATGACATGCAGTCAAACCTCGTTATCTCGAACTCGATGGGACCGAGGAAAAACTTCAAGAATTCAACATATCAAGGGTAAAATACTTAAAGAATAAGTGGTTGGGACTTCCAAATCACTACTACACATCCATGATATTTGAGAAATCGGGGTTCGAGATATTGAAGTTCAGCTGTATGTAGAAATCAAAACTTCAGACCCACCACTCTATCTTAACAAAAATTTATATGTGGCTTCTGTTAACAATTCTCATTAGTGATGGGCCGATTGTCGCCAATGATCGATTGTTGGTCACTAGGAGCTCTAGAGCTACTAGTCCGTTACTAAACAAAAGTCACCAACATTGCTGACCAGAAAAAGTACATTTAAAACTTGGATTTTTATTCCCAAAGACTGTGCAAAAAGTTTTTAGGTAGTGATTAATTTTTAAAACATCGAAAGTATCTATGCCTTGTTGACATTGTTTATACTTTAACCACCATGATTGAATGTAAGGTAAGGCTAATAACAGGAAATGAACAATGTTATGGGATTTCACTCTAATCAGAAAAAAACAGTACATTCAATGATCTGTAAACTTAATTATTAACAGGAATACAAGTCCAAATTCCAGTAAAAGAAATATGACAACTAGTAATTCCAAGAAAATAAACATTACAAGGAGTGAATAATATCAGTAATATTCCCATTCAATCTATTTAATGAGAAAATATAAAATAAAAAAAAAAGTGTAAAGAAATAAATTCATACTTTCTACTTTATTTAGAGGGGAAAAATTCATTTTGATTAATTAAAGGAAATTTGTTTAAAAACAATAAAGCCAAAGGCTCAAGTGAGCTATTCTGATCAAAATTTGACTGTTGTCTGTCGTCGTCGTTGTTGTAAACTTTTCACATTTTCTTCTTCTTCTCAAGAACCACTGGGCCAATTTCAACCAAACTTGCTACAATATATCCTTGGGTAAAGGGGATTCAATTTTTTTCAAATGAAGGGCTATGCCTTCTTCCAAGGGGAGATAATTAGGAATTCATGAAAAATTAATGGCATCATTAATAAATCTTCATCTCAAGAACCACTGTGCTTGAAAATATGAAACTTATGTGGAAGCATCCTCAGGTAGTGTAGATTCAAGTTTCTTTAAATCTGGACCCTTGGGGGTGGGTGGGGCCACAATGAGCGATCAAAGTTTTACATAGGAATATATAGGAAAAATCTTTTAAAATCTTCGTCTCAAGAACAGCAAAGCCATGCAGGGGCTGACAAATAGATTTTTAAGGCACTTGTCCAAGGGCAAGTACATAGTCAAAATTGACTTGCCCTACCTGAATTTTTGCTTGCCCTACTATAGATTAATTCTGTATTTATAGATATTTTTTCAAAAAAAGAGGAAGACAAATGCTGAGTAAATCATACAAGCCCCTTATGCCCAGCTTTAACCAATAAAGTCTATTTTTGATAAGTCACTTGCCCACGGGCAAGTGGTTGATAAAATTTCACTTGCCCACCCCTAAAATTCACTAGCCCCGGGCGTCGGGCAATGGGATTTGTCATCCCCTGGCCATGATTGGTCATATTTATATGGTAGCATCCTCAGATAGTGTAGATTCAAGTTTGTTCAAATCATGACCCCCAGGGGTCGGGTGGGGCCACAATGGCCGATCAAAGTTTTACATAGGAATATATAGGAAAAATCTTTAAAAATTTTCTTCTCAAGAACAGCAAAGCCATGATTGGTCATATTTACATGGAAGCATCCTCAGGTAATGTAGATTCAAGTTTGTTCAAATCATGACCCCTTGGGGTCGGAAGGGGCCACAATGGGCGATCAAAGTTTTACATAGGAATAATCTTTAAAAATCGTTAAAAAATCTTCTTCTCAAGAACAACAAAGCCATGATTGGTCAAATTTATATGGGAGCATCCTCAGATAGTTTAGATTCAGATTTGTTCAATTCATGACCCCAGCTTAAGTAATTAAAAAAAAAAATCATTTTTATTAGGCTGAATGAAAAGAAATAATAAAGATTACTTAAAATGTTATGCATGTGTATATTGTGGTACACAGGTACATGGTTTTTGTACCACAATTAACGGTAACAAATTTTGTGTAGCAGTTTACAGATATATATCTCTACACTTCTATCCATGGTACGACACAAACTGTTTGCAGTGTAAAAAGAGGTTAATTTCTGCAATGCATATTTCTATTGCTATTTTAATCAATATGGAAAGTTTTAAGTTGATTCTAAGTAATTTTGCAAAAAGAAAGAAACCCAGGTTGCTAGGCAGTTGCATCATCTCCATTCAAGTTTTAATGCTACCAGAAATTTCAAGTGACAAGATATGCTGCTGACCTTTATCAGACAGTCGAGACTTTGGGTCCAATTTGAATAATCTGAATTTCTAGGTGTCATAATTATCAGTGCAAATGATGTTCACACCGGATGGAAAGCACTTCTATGAATTTCATTAGTAAACCATCATCAATTCATAATGAAATAAATAATTTTTGCTCACCTCAAGGAGTTTAGGGGAGCTTATGTAATACCATCGGTGTCAGAGTTCTAGGTTAAATTTTTATGCCCCGTCATGAATATGGCCAGGGCATATAGTGTTTGTCATGTCCGTCTTCCTTCCTTCTGTCTGTCCTTCCATCACATTTTGCATTTAGTTCTGTTCAAAGCTCAGTTTCAAAGAAACTATCCAAGATATTTTTATCAAAATTCATATGCTGATAGATATTGATAAGAGCTTTGCAACTGCATCAACATTTTTTGACCTTGACCTTTCTTTTGACCTTGACCTCACTTTTCTTAAATTAGTGTTTAGCTCAGTTTTAAAGATACCTTTCAAAATAGTGTAATCAAACTTAATATGTTTATACATACTGATGTAAGCTTTTCAACTGCATCAACATTTTTTGACCTTGACCTTTCTTTTGACCTTGATCTCACTTTTCTTAAATTATCGTTTAGCTCAGTTTTAATGAAAATATTCAAGATATTTTTAAGAAACTTTATATGCTGATACATACTGATGAGAGCTATTCAACGGCATCATTATTTTTTACCCTGACCTTTCCTTTGACCTTGACCTCACTTTTCTTAAATAAGTGTTTAGCTCACTTTTAAAGATACCATTCAAGATGGTGTTATCAAACTTCATATGCTGATACAAACTGATGAGAGCTGTTCAACTGCATCAGCAATTTTTGACCTTTCCCTTGAATTTGACCTCACTTTTCTTAAATAAGAATGTCAAAATTCATATGCTAAAACAAACTGATGAGAGCTATTCAACTGCATCAATAATTTTTTGACCTTGACCTTTCCTTTGACCTTGACTTCACTTTTCTTAAATGATTGTTTAGCTCAGTTTTAATGAAAATATTCAAGATATTTTTAAGAAACTTTATATGCTGATACATACTGATGAGAGCTATTCAAGGGCATCATTATTTTTTACCCTGACCTTTCCTTTGACCTTGACCTCACTTTTCTTAAATGTGTTTAACCCAGTTTTAAAGAAACAATTCCTTATATTTTTATAAAACTTAAGATGCTAATACATACTGATGTAACCTTTTCAACTGTATCAAAAATTTTTGACCTTGACCTTTCCCTTGAATTTGACCTCTCTTTTCTTAAATAAGAATGTCAAAATTTATATGCTAAAACAAACTGATGAGAGCTATTCAACTGCATCAATAATTTTTTGACCTTGACCTTTCCTTTGACCTTGACCTCACTTTTCTTAAATGATTGTTTAGCTCAGTTTTAATGAAAATATTCAAGATATTTTTAAGAAACTTTATATGCTGATACATACTGATGAGAGCTATTCAAGGGCATCATTATTTTTTACCCTGACCTTTCCTTTGACCTTGACCTCACTTTTCTTAAATGTGTTTAACCCAGTTTTAAAGAAACCATTCCTTATATTTTTATAAAACTTAAGATGCTAATACATAGTGATGTAACCTTTTCAACTGTATCAACAATTTTTGACCTTGACCTTTCCCTTGAATTTGACCTCACTTTTCTTAAATAAGAATGTCAAAATTCATATGCTAAAACAAACTGATGAGAGCTATTCAACTGCATCAATAATTTTTTGACCTTGACCTTTCCTTTGACCTTGACCTCACTTTTCTTAAATGATTGTTTAGCTCAGTTTTAATGAAAATATTCAAGATATTTTTAAGAAACTTTATATGCTGATACATACTGATGAGAGCTATTCAAGGGCATCATTATTTTTTACCCTGACCTTTCCTTTGACCTTGACCTCACTTTTCTTAAATGTGTTTAACCCAGTTTTAAAGAAACCATTCCTTATATTTTTATAAAACTTCAGATTCTAATACATACTGATGTAACCTTTTCAACTGTATCAACAATTTTTGACCTTGACCTTTCCCTTGAATTTGACCTCACTTTTCTTAAATAAGAATGTCAAAATTCATATGCTAAAACAAACTGATGAGAGCTATTCAACTGCATCAATATTTTTTTCACCTTGAACTTTCCTTTGACCTTGACCTCAATTTTCTCCATTTGTGTTTAACTCAATTTTAAAGAAACCATTCATAAAATTTATATCAAACTTCATATGCTTTTGCATGCTGATGTAACCTTTTCAACTGCATCAACATTTTTTGACCATTCCTTTTACCTTAACTTCATTTATTTTAGCTCAGTTTTAAATAAACTATTCAAAATATTTTTGTCAAACTTATTATGCTGATACGTATTTGTGAGAACTGTTCAACTGCATCAAAAGCGTTTGACCTTGAACTTTTCTGGGACCTTGACCTCATTTTACTTGAATTTGCATTTTGCTTAATTTAAAGAAACCATTTAAAATATATTTATGTAAGCTTGTGCACTTATACATAATTTGGTGAAATTTTATTATCTATATCCAACTTTTTAGATTTCAATTTGAATTTTAAAGAAACTAATCAAGATATTCTCATCAAATTTCATACACTAATACAAATTTTCATGTTGCATTACTAATATACCCTCGGCGGGGCATTCATGTCCTATGGACATATTTCAAGTTTGGAGCAGTTTTCTGTCCAAGCATTTCTGTGCCCTAAATTGATCTGAGTTGCATGGATGAGGCATCTAGCATGTTTCATTGTACCATTCAGGTTTCAGATCTGGCATTTTCAGCCAATATTAACCATAGAAATAACCAGATTAATGCTTTTGGAGCAAGTTAAAGGTTTTGAGTTGGTTAAAATTCTTTAAGCAGCTCATTCCCAAGTAATTATAAGCCCTGCCTTGACCAAACTTGCATGGATGATGCATCAAGGGATGCACACTACCAGATTTGCTTTGGATCCTAGATCTGACCTACATTTTGCAGATGAGTTACCAGGTTAAAGTCTTTGGAGCAGGTGTCATTCCCTACTAACTATAAACCCTATGGTGACCTAACTTTCATGGACAATGTGTATAGGGATGCACACTACCAAATTTGCTTCATATGCTGGATTTGACCTACATTTTCCACATGAGTGATGAGGTTAATGGTTTCAGAGCAGGTCTCATTCCAAAGTAACTATAGGCCCCTAGGTAACCAAACTTGCATGTTTGATGCACCTAGAGATGCACGCTACCAGACTTGCTACAGATGCTAGATTTGACCTACATTTTGTAAACGAGTGGCTTCATTCCAGTGTAACTATAAGCCATACCTGGACAAAATTTGCATGGATGATGGATGTAGGGATGTGGAATACCAGAATCTTGCTTCGGATGCTGTATCTGACCTACATTTTCCGGATAAGTGACCCATTTTTAAGAGCAGTTTCATTATAAAGTAACTATAAGCCTTCTCCGGACCAAACTTGCATGTATGTTGCATCTTGGGATTCACACTATGAGATTTTCTTTGGATGCTGGATTTGACCTATATTTTCTGTGTAAGTGGCTATGTTGAAATTTCCCAAATAATTGTAAGCCTTATGGTAACTAAACGTGCATGGATGATGATGCATCTAGTGATTAACACTACCAGATTGGCTTCGAATGCTGAATTTGACCAACATTGCCATATGAGTGGCAAAGATAAAGTTTTGGAGCAGGTTCATTCTGATGTAACTATGAGCCTTACCTGGACCAAACTTGCATAAATGATGCATATAGAGATGCACAATACCAAACTTGCTTTGGGTGCTGTATCTGAACTACATTTTCTGGATGAATAACCAGATCAGAATTTTATGAAAAGTTTCATTCCCCGATTACTATTAGCCCTCTGATGACCAAATGCACATGAATGATGTATCAAGGGATGCACACTACCTGACTTGTTTTGGATGCTGACTCTTATATTTTCTGTGTAATTAAACAGAAACAAATAATTGGAGCAATTAGACCATTCTCAAGTAACTTCCTTCCCAGACCAAACTTGCATAAATGTTGCATCCTTTGAAGCACAATACCAGAATATTCATTTGGTTTTAGGCTTCATCTTATTAGCTCTTCTAAGCCAAAGGCTCAAAGAGCTAATGCTATGGCAATTTGTGCGGTGTGCATTAACTTTTTAGAATATGGGCCAGAACTCAAGAACCCCTTGGCCAATCAGTCTCAAATTTGTCACAGGGTATCCTTGGCCCAAGGGCTACCATTTATACTAAAATAAGGGTTGGGACCCTTAAACAAGGGGAGATAATCAGGAAAACAAAACCAAAAATACTGGTTGCTAAAAAATCTTCTCCAGAACCACCAGGCAGATTTTCACCAAACTTATATACAAGGATCAGGATATGTTGAAGATTAAAAAATGTTCAAGGCATGACCCTGGGGCAAAGGGCATGATCTCAAGGTCACTTCAAAGTTGACCTAAATTTACAAATAATAAAAACGTTTATATTTTGCTTACTATTAGGACTAGGATCATCAAATCTTGTAAGTTTATGCATCTCAGGACATCACATCATGTTAACTCAAAAGTAGGTCACGGTGATTTACTTTTTAAATTTTGTAAGCTTTTGTTTTCCAATTGATTTGAAGGCATATTTCGGGCACTTTAAGGCCTATGATCATCAAACTTTGTCAGTTGATGCATCTTGGGTCCATGAACAACATCAGCTTAAAAGTAGGTCACCTTGACCTACTTTTTGAACTTTATGACTAATTCTTTTTAAAACATTTAATCCAATTATTTTAGACACTGAGAGGTTTAGAATCATCAAATCTTGTAAATTGATGCATCTTGGGACCTGAAAAACTTATTTATGAAAAAGTAGGTCACTGTAACCTACTTTTTGAATTTTGCAGGCATTTGTTTTTGAATTGTTTAAAAGGCATATTTTGATGCATCTTTGGTTTTTAAAAAGTAGGTCATGGTGACCTTATTTTTGACATTTTATGGCTTTATTTAAGTATCTATGGTACTAACTGGTTTAATTTTGTTTTTTGATGTAGGTCATAGTGACCTACTTTTGAATATCTCAAGGACTTATTTGCTTAGAATCATCAAACTTTGTCAGTTGATGTATCTTGGGTTTTCAAAGAATGTAGACAAAAAAGTAGGTCACAGTGACCTACTTTTAAATATCTCAAATACTAATTGGCTTAGAATCTTCAATCTTTGTTTATTAATGCATCTTGAGTCCTCAGAAAACTTCAGTGTTAATATAGGTCATTGTGATGTATGTATGGTTTTTAATAGCTTTATTATTTAAAATATTTTCAGTCCTAATTGGCTAAGAATCATCAAACTTTGTCAGTTGATGCAACTTGGGTCTTAAGATACTTAGGGTTAGAGGCTTCAAATAGAAGTGATAGATTGTACAATTTATCAGAAGAGCGATTCAAGGCCCTTGGGCCTCTTATTTAAAGATAACATTCCTTGAGGTGAGCTATGTAATCTTTGATCACCAATGTTTTAAGAAATTAAAATAACATATGAACTGGTTTTATCCAATCTTAAAATGTGACTACTAATTAATATCACGTAATAGAATACTGCTTTGGTACATGTACATATGCATTAGATTGGTGGGATAGAAGTTTTGATTAGTATACTTCTATTTATTGATGTAAGAAATCCCTTTCAAATACCAATTTTGTGTAATTACCAATGTGGACAACAAAAATTTTTGGTGCTTTAAAGTCCCCTCCCTCTTGCTGAACTATTTAAAATTAGATTTTCTTTTGATCTCACTTCTAATAAGGTCTCTTTGTGAATATTGTTTGTTTGCCTTCTTCAGTGTCTCCAGAAAATTAACTTACTCATGCTTTGTAGGTCACCTGAGTCACTCAGGTGACCTATTGCTTTCTGTTTTTGTCCATCAGCGTCCGTCGTGCATTAACTTTTAAACATTTTCAACTTCTCAAGAATGGCTAAACCAATTTCAAACAATTTTTGGGTGAAGGGGAACAAAAATTGTGAATTTCATGTCCCTGGGGTCCCAGGGTTGGGGTTAAAACCACGAAAATTGATGCAGTCTTTAAAAATCTTTTTCTTTACTCCTGGACATCAAGCAGTCAAACTGTTGGCATGATTGTAATAAGCATTGGGCCCTCTACCAAAATTGTGAAATTTAAGGCCCCAGGGTCAAGGGTTCTGGTGCTATGGCAGGCTATATAGATTGTATAGTGAAAGTGCATTATTTCTTTGAAAATCTTCTCTTCTCCTGCATATTATTTAAACAAACTAAGTGCATGGTTATGATAAGCATTGATGCTTTTTCCAAAATTGTGAATTTCATGGCCCCTGGGTCAGGGGTTCTGGTGTTAGAGCGGGGCTCTATTGATTATATCGTGAAAATGCATTAATTCTTTGAAAATCTTCTTCTCTGCTCCTAGGTATTATTTAAACAAACTAAGTGCAAGGTAATGATAAGCAATGATGCCTTTTCCAAAATTATGAATTTCATTGCCCCTGGGTGATTGGCAGTGAAATAATTTATATTGAATTGCAGATAAACTGAAGAAAAGACCTTTTGATCTAAAAAAGTATGAGGATGACTTTTTAATTGCTAAAGAATCTCTTCAAAAGAAGGGGGATCACAAAACACTCGAAGATGATTCAGTAATAGTGGACTCTCAATCCTTGCTGTCAGAAACTGTTCCAGTCATACAACAGGTATCAGTGGAATTCTATAGGATGACTTCTTTATGAACTTAGCTCTTTCTTTTGTGTGTGTGTGTGTGTGTGTGTGTGTGTGTGTGTGTGAGAGAGAGAGGGTGTGTGTGTGTGTGTATAACAAAAAGAAGGAGAAAAAAACAAGTTTGTTTTTGAGTTGGCTTGCGTAGCGAGCTACTCCCTGTCGACACAGCTGTTTCAGAGCTGTAAAATTTTTCACACATTCATCAAGGTGATCCATACGCCAAATATGATAGTTCCAGCAAAAATACTTTGGTTTGAGTGATTGTATAAACTTCAGAGGTAAAAACTGTATAAAATTTCATACTGTAACATTATTTATGCCTTCATGCTTTTAAAGAAATTATTTATTTATACAAGCCGAAGATATGTTTGTGACAGCTTCAAATTTAATGCATTTTGCAATTCACAGACCTCCAAAGATGTTGCTGGTCTTGCAGTTTTGCAGTCCTCTGCAGTTGTCACACCAGAAGAAGTAATGGAGATGACTGTTCCAATTGCGCAACAGGTATCAGTGGAATTCTCAAGGATAACTTCTTTATGAACTTAGCTCTTTCTTTTGTGTGTGAGGGTGTGTGTGTATGTGTGTATAACAGATAGAATGAGGAAAAACATGTTTGTTTTAGACAAGCAGAAGATTTGTTTGTGACAGCTTCAAATTTAATGCATTTTGCAATTCACAGACCTCAGAAGATGTCGCTGGTCTTGCAGTCTTGCAGTCTTCTACAGTTGTCACACCTGAGGACGTAATGGAGAAAACTGTTCCAATTGCTCAACAGGTATAAATGGAATTCTCATTGATCACTTCTTTATGAACTTAGCTCTTTCTTTTGTGTGTGTGTTTAACAGATAGAAGGAGGAAAAACATGTTTGTTTTAGACAAGCAGAAGATTTGTTTGTGACAGCTTCAAATTTAATTCATTTTGCAATTAACAGACCTCGGAAGATGTTGCTGGTCTTGAAGACTTGCAGTCCTCTGCAGTTGTCACACCAGAAGAAGTAATGGAGAAGACTGTTCCAATTGCGCAACAGGTATCAGTGGAATTCTCAAGGATAAATTCTTTATGAACTTAGCTCTTTCTTTTGTGTGTGTGTGTGTGTATAACAGATAGAATGTGGAAAAACATGTTTGTTTTAGACAAGCAGAAGATTTGTTTGTGACAGCTTCAAATTTAATGCATTTTGCAATTCACAGACCTCCGAAGATGTCGCTGGTGTTGCAGTCTTGCAGTCCTCTGCAGTTGCCTTACCAGAAGAAGTAATGGAGATGACTGTTCCAATTGCACAACAGGTATCAGTGGAATTTTCAAGGATAATTCTTTATGAACTTGGCTCTTTCTTTCGTGTGTGTGTGTGTGTGTGTGTGTATAATAAAAAGAAGGAGGAAAAACGTTTGTTTTAGACAAGCAGAAGATTTGTTTGTGACATCTTCAAATTTAATGCATTTTGCAATTAACAGACCTCCGAAGATGTTGCTGGTCTTGCAGTCGTGCAGTCCTCTGCAGTTGTCACACCAGAAGAAGTAATGGAGAAGACTGTTCCAATTGCACAACAGGTATCAGTGCAATTCTATAGGATGAGTTCTTTATGAACTTAGCTCTTTCTTTTGTGTGTGTGTGTTTAACAGATCGAAGGAGGAAAAACATGTTTGTTTTAGACAATCAGAAGATTTGTTTGTGACATCTTCAAATTTAATCCATTTTGCAATTCACAGACCTCCGAAGATGTCGCTGGTGTTGCTGTCTTGCAGTCCTCTGCTGTTGCCTCACCAGAAGAAGTAATGGAGGTGACTGTTCCAATTGCACAACAGGTATCAGTGGAATTTTCAAGGATAATTCTTTATGAACTTGGCTCTTTCTTTCGTGTGTGTGTGTGAGGGTGTGTGTGTGTGTGTGTATATAATAAAAAGAAGGAGGAAAAACGTTTGTTTTAGACAAGCAGAAGATTTGTTTGTGACATCTTCAAATTTAATGCATTTTGCAATTCACAGACCTCCGAAGATGTTGCTGGTCTTGCAGTCGTGCAGTCCTCTGCAGTTGTCACACCAGAAGAAGTAATGGAGAAGACTGTTCCAATTGCACAACAGGTATCAGTGCAATTCTATAGGATGAGTTCTTTATGAACTTAGCTCTTTCTTTTGTGTGTGTATGTGTATAACAGATAGAAGGAGAAAAAACATGTTTGTTTTAGACAATCAGAAGATATGTTTATGACAGCTTCAAATTTAATTCATTTTGCAATTCACAGACCTCGGAAGATGTTGCTGGTCTTGCAGTCGTGCAGTCCTCTGCAGTTGTCACACCAGAAGAAGTAATGGAGAAGACTGTTCCACTTGCACACCAGGTATCGGTGGAATTCTCAAGGATAAATTCTTTATGAACTTAGCTCTTTCTTTTGTGTGTGTGTGTGTGTGTGTATAACAGATAGAAGGAGGAAAAACATGTTTGTTTTATACAAGCCGAACATATGTTTGTGACAGCTTCAAATTTAATGCATTTTGTAATTACAGACCTCGGAAGATGTCGCTGGTCTTGCAGACTTGCATTCCTCTGCAGTTGTCACACCAGAGGTGACTGTTCCAATTGCACAACAGGTATCAGTGGAATTCTCAAGGATAATTCTTTATGAACTTAGCTTTTTCTTTTGTGTGTGTGTGTGTGTGTGTATAACAGATAGAAGGAGGTAAAAGTTTGTTTTATACAAGCCGAAGATATGTTTGTGACAGCTTCAAATTTTATGCATTTTGCAATTCACAGACCTCGGAAGATGTTGCTGGTCTTGCAGCCTTGCAGTCCTCTGCAGTTGTCACAGCAGAAGAAGTAATGGAGGTGACTGTTCCAATTGCACAACAGGTATCAGTGGAATTCTCAAGGATAATTCTTTATGAACTTAGCTCTTTCTTTTGTGTGTGTGTGTGTGTATAACAGATAGAAGGAGGAAAAACATGTTTGTTTTATACAAGCCGAACTTATGTTTGTGACAGCTTCAAATTTAATGCATTTTGTAATTTACAGACCTCGGAAGATGTCACTGGTCTTGCAGACTTGCAGTCCTCTGCAGTTGTCACACCAGAGGTGACTGTTCCAGTTGCACAACAGGTATCAGTGGAATTCTCAAGGATAACTTCTTTATGAACTTAGCTTTTTCTTTTGTGTGTGTGTGTATAACAGATAGAATGAGAAAAAACATGTTTGTTTTAGACAAGCAGAAGATTTGTTTGTGACAGCTTCAAATTTAATGCATTTTGCAATTCACAGACCTCCGAAGATGTTGCTGGTCTTGCAATTTTGCAGTCCTCTGCAGTTGTCACATCAGAAGAAGTAATGGAGGTGACTGTTCCACTTGCACAGCAGGTATCAGTGGAATTCTCAAGGATAATTTTTATGAACTTAGCTCTTTCTTTTGTGTGTGTGTGTGTGTATAACAGATAGAAGGAGGAAAAACATGTTTGTTTTATACAAGCCGAAGATTTTTTTGTGACAGCTTCAAATTTCATTCATTTTGCAATTCACAGACCTCGGAAGATGTCGCTGGTCTCGCAGACTTGCGGTCCTCTGCAGTTGTCACACCAGAAGAAGTAATGGAGAAGACTGTTCCAATTGCACAACAGGTATAAATGGAATTCTCAAGGATCACTTCTTTCTGAACTTAGCTCTTTCTTTTGTGTGTGTGTTTAACAGATAGAATGAGGAAAAACATGTTTGTTTTAGACAAGCAGAAGATTTGTTTGTGACATCTTCAAATTTAATGCATTTTGCAATTCACAGACCTCCAAAGATGTCACTAGACTTGCAGTTTTGCAGTCCTCTGCAGTTGTCACACCAGAGGAAGTAATGGAGAAGACTGATCCAATTGCACAACAGGTTTAAATGGAATTCTCAAGGATAATTTTTTCTGAACTTAGCTCTTTCTTTTGTGTGTGTGTTTAACAGATAGAAGGAGGAAGAACATGTTTGTTTTATACAATCAGAAGATTTGTTTGTGACAGCTTCAAATTTAATTCATTTTGCAATTAACAGACCTCCGAAGATGTTGCTGGTCTTGCAGTTTTGCAGTCCTCTGCAGTTGTCACACCAGAAGAAGTAATGGAGAAGACTGTTCCAATTACACAACAGGTATCATTGCAATTCTATAGGATGACTTCTTTATGAACTTAGCTCTTTCTTTTGTGTTTGTATGTGTATAACAGATAGAAGGAGAAAAAACATGTTTGTTTTAGACAATCAGAAGATTTGTTTGTGACAGCTTCAAATTTAATTCATATTGCAATTCACAGACCTCCGAAGATGTCGCTGGTGTTGCAGTTTTGCAGTCCTCTGCAGTTACCTTACCAGAAGAAGTAATGGAGATGACTGTTCCAATTGCACAACAGGTATAAATGGAATTCTCAAGGATCACTTCTTTATGAACTTAGCTCTTTCTTTTGTGTGTGTGTTTAACAGATAGAAGGAGGAAAAACATATTTGTTTTAGACAATCAGAAGATTTGTTTGTGACAGGTTCAAATTTTATGCATTTTGCAATTCACAGACCTCCAAAGATGTTGCTAGTCTTGCAGTTTTGCAGTCCTCTGCAGTTGTCACACCAGAAGAAGTAATGGAGAAAACTGTTCCAATTGCACACCAGGTATCAGTGAAATTCTATAAGATAACTCCTTTCTGAACTTAGCTCTTTCTTTTGTGTGTCTGTGTGTGTGTATGTGTGTTTATCAGATAGAAGGAGGAAAAACATGTTTGTTTTAGACAAGCAGAAAATTTGTTTGTGACCATGGTGACAGCTTCAAATTTATTGCATCCATTTTGCAATTCACAGACCTCGGAAGATGTTGCTGGTCTTGCAGTCTTGCAGTCCTCTGCAGTTGCCTCACCAGAAGAAGTAATGGAGATGACTGTTCCAATTGCACAACAGGTATCAGTGGAATTTATAAGCTAACTTCTACCATAAAAGCAGAAATAATTAAAATTAAATTTCGTTTATTTTGTTAATAATATTTAACTGCAAAATTTAAACCATAACAAAATTTTAACCAATCCAGTGTTATATCTTTCTTCTAAACAACAAAATTAAGTGCCATTGAAATCATCTTAGATCATAAATCAGCAAAATATTATCCCTACAAAAATGTCTGCTTCTATGGTATATGAACTTAGAAGTACCATTTATTGAGGTGTATCGCTATCAAAAATGGCACTTTGTTGTCATCCCACATCCAGTGTTGATTTACTGTGGCAACAAAGGACTCAACAATGTTTATGCTATTTAAAATAGTGCAAATCTATCAATTATTAATGTTCTCTGCTAATTCAATGTGTATCAAATTTAGTATCAAGGAAGATAACAGTATAATCAGTTATGTAAATCTTATAAACATACAATGAAATAAAAATGTTTAAAGTTTGTGGAGCATACAACCTCTTGGAGGCTGGGCAGAGCTTATCTCCATCACTTGTAGTGTAGGTGATAACTGCCCTGAGCAGAGTTAGTTCTGTTTACTAATTACTGGCAGTGGGATGCATGTTGATAAGAAAACAACTGAAATTTGCGTACATTATGAATCTTTATCATCGATAAATTAATTTTGAAACACTTTTTAGGTCACCTGAGTTAACTCAGATGACCTATTGCTATCTGTTTTTGTCCATCAGCGTGCGTCGCGTGTTAAAATTTGAACATTTTCAGCTTCTTCTCTGAAACTGCTCAACCAATTTCAACCAATTTTGGCATATAGCATCTATAAGTGAAGGGAAACAAAGTTTATGAATTTCATGATCCCTACCCCCCTGGGGCCTGAGGGGAGGGGCCAAAGCCACTAAAATTAATGCAGTCTTTTAAAATCTTCTTTACTCCTGAACATCAAGCAGTCAAACTGTTGGCATGATTGTAATAAGCATTGAGCCCTCTACAAAAATTGTGAAATTTATGGCCCCAGGGTCAGGGTTCTGGTGTTAGGGCGGGGCTGTGTTGAATATATAGTGAAAATGCATTATTTCTTAAAAAATCTTCTCCTCTGCTCTTGGGTATTAATCAAACAAACAATATGCATAGTTATGATGAAGAAAGGTGCCTCTTCCAAAATTGTGAATTTCATGGCCCCTGGATCAGGGGTTCTGGTGTTAGGGCAGAGCTCAAATGATTATATAGTGAAAATGCATTAATTCTTTAAAATCTTCTCTGCTCCTGGGCATTAAGCCGATGAACAAAGTACATAGTTATGATGAGGAAAGGTGCCTTTTCCAAAATTGTGAATTTCATGGCCCAGGGTCAGGGGTTCTTGTGTTAGGGCTGGGCACTATTGATTATATAGTGAAATTGCATTAATTCTTTAAAAATCTTCTTTGCTCCTGGGTATTAAGCCGTTGAACTAAGGACATAGTTATGATAAGGAAGACTGCTTTATTCCAAAATTGTGAATTTCATGGCCCCAGGGGGTTCTGATGATAGGGCAGGCCTCTATTGATTATATAGTGAAATTGCATTAATTCTTTTAAAATCTCCTCCGGGTACATGTATTAAGCCATTGAACTAAGTACATAGTTAAGATGAGGAAGAGTGCCTCTTCCAATATTGTAAAATATGTAAGGTATTCATCAAACTTAGTTGATGCATTTTGGGTCCTCAGAGAATGACAAGTGATAAGTAGGTCACCATGACATACCCTCAGGTACTAATTAGGTTAGAATCATCCTGGGTTCTGTGTGTTTTATCTAAAATGTAGGTCAAGATTACCTACCTTTTGAATCTCAAGGCTTTATCTAAATATACAGGATACTGTAAACCAGCTATTATTCGCGTCATCTTTTATTCAGGAATCGTCAGTTTGAAATCAATCCGCAATAATTAATTTTTGCAACTGAGGAATCATTCTCTACAAATACAAAGCAAAATAATTGGTTCGCGGCGATTAATGTTCGCGAGTTAAAGTAGGTTGCAAAACTGGCGAATATTTCTTGCATGCGAATAAAAGTTGTTTTACAGTACTTAAAGGCTTCAAATAGAAGTGATAGGTTGTACAGTTTATCAGAAGAGCAATTCAAGGCTCTTGGGCCTCTTGTATTAGATATAATATTGATTTTGTAAATGAGGACTTAAAGGCTTGTTTATGTGCTAAATATATTAAATGATTTGAAGAATATCATATTGGAGGCAAGGTGATAGAGACATTTTGCAACATTTTTTGCAGTTGATGGGAAAGTTGAATGAGGTAGAAAACAGGGGTGACCTCCCCATAGATCTTGCCCTGAGCAGTCGACAAGAGAGTATTGCCATGACACTTGTCAATCAAAAAGTAGATGTCAATCACCGTGACAATGCAGGAAAACGTCTTATCCACAAAGCAATTAAAAGAGGTCAGTAGAATTTATTATACCCCACGCAACTAGTTGCGTGAGGTATAATGTTTTTGACCCATCCATCAGAGGGTCAGAGTGTCAGTCAGTCAGTCCTTTTTTTTTGTCAGCGCAACTCCTCATAAACCGCTGCACAGAATTTCGTCAAATTTTGCAGGTATTTAGGACACAATGTGTAGATGTGCATATTACCAGGAAATTCCGAATCCTTTATTTTTCTGGGAATTTTTGCACTTTACAACTTAGATCTTCGGGGATATCTTGAATATAGTGATGAACAGTTTGTCAGTGTAACTCCTCATAAACCGCTGCACAGAATTTCATCAAACTTTGCAGATATTTAGGACACAATGTGTAGATGTGCATATTACCGGGAAATTCAGATTGTTTTATTTTTTTCAGGACTTTGATTTTTGTAGAAACGTGGGGTATGTGAGCTTGCTCACTTTTTCTATCATTAGAGCCTGTTGTCAACTTGGACTGGCCACAGTGAAATTTTGTTTTGTGCAGTCTTTCGTTACCATTCATGCAGCAAGACAACGTGCCTACATTACAATAGTTTGCGAGTGGGTGATTTATCTAGAGATTTTACATACATTAAAGCACCATAAAATTAAAAGAGAGTAAATTTAATTCGCAAGTGGTTTTTCTCGCGTAATTACGCAATAATTTATTCCTCGCGTATATTTAGGAGTCTACAGTATATCAGAAAAGGTATCAATTTGTGGTGAGACTGTACCATTTTATCCCTAGTTTCAAATTTGTTCAAATAATGGTCACTGGTAAGGCCTAGATAAATAAATTGTGTGTTTCCAGTTACCCGACCGACCCTAAAATATATGAGCCGACCCTGAAAATTTATTCGCTGATATTTTTCCGGAAGTAAACAGTTCCATTTTTAGCTCTACTGGTCAGAGACCAGAAGAGCTTATGCGATAGTAATGCGTCCGGCGTCCGTCCGTCCGTCTGTCTGTCTGTCTGTCTGTAAACAATTTTTCAAAATGCTACTCCTCCTACAGTTTTGGTCTGATTTCAACATAACTTGGCATATAAGTAGACTACACTAATATACATAATTCTGTGTATCGGTTTTTGATCTCGACAAACGGTGTATGTGTTGTTACTAAAAATAGAAATTTCTGTGAAATTCTTTCAAAATGCTACTCCTCCTACAAATTTAGTCTGATTTCAATATAACTTGGCACATAAGTTGACTACACTAAGATACATAATTCTATTGGTTTTTGATTGTGACATACGGTGTTGGAGTTGTTACTAAAAATAGAAATTTTTGTAAAATTCTTTCAAAATGCTACTCCTCCTACAGTTGTGGTCTGATTTCAATATAACTTGGCATATAAGTAGACTACACTAAGATACATAATTCTGTTTATTGGTTTTTGATTTCGACAAATGGTGTTGGCATTGTTACTAAAAATAGAAATTTCTGTGAAATTCTTTCAAAATGCTACTCCTCCTACTGTTTTGGTATGATTTCAATATAACTTGGCACACAAGTAGACTACACTAAGGTACATAATTCTTTATATCGGTTTTTGACTTCAATGAACATGATTACCTTGGTTAATAAAGAGAGCAATTTCTGTTACTCTCAAAATGCTACTTCAAATGCAGTTTTAGTCTGATTATAATATAATGTGGCATGCAAGTAGACTACACTTAGAACATAAAGAGACTTATTCAAGGATCATTATTCTCTTTTTTGCTAGTGTAAAGTTTCAATTCCCAACTGCTTAAGTACTTTCCTCTTCCTTTGCTATAAGTACAAACCAGTAGAGCTTCATGTCCTTGAATTTTGGTCACTATTAGAAATCCTATCTCCCTACTTTTTTGGAGAAAATGCATATCCTAACACATAAAAAACGAATGCCAAAAACCCTTTTGGGAAAAAAAGGAACTGTTTTTCTCATTTTGTTTATTGTCAAAGTTGAGTTTTAACTAATAAAATGTTAAAGTAAAATAAAATGTTTTGCCTACCTACCCTATTTTAGCTCATATTCAAATTATTTGAATTTTTATTTTGTGTCCGTCGTCCGTCCGTCCGTCCGTCCGTCTGTCCGTCCGTCAATGCAAACTTTTCACATTTTCGACTTCTTCTCAATTACCATGAATTTTGACCAAACTTGGTACAAAGCATCCTTAAAAGGGGAATTTAAATTATTAAAATGAAGGGACATATCCCCTCGCAAGGTG
Organism: Saccostrea cuccullata; assembly: GCF_032062105.1. Lineage (NCBI taxonomy): Eukaryota > Metazoa > Mollusca > Bivalvia > Ostreida > Ostreidae > Saccostrea > Saccostrea cuccullata. The sequence continues at coordinate 95,488 of NW_026918895.1, read as the reverse complement.
AGATAATCAAGAAAAGACAAAAATAGGGTGTGGTCATTAAAAAATCTTCTTCTCAAGAACCACTGGGCCAGAAAAGCTGAAACTTACGTGGAAGCATCCTGGGGTAGTGTAGATTCTAAATTGTTCAAATCATGACCCCTGGGGATTGGGTGGGGCCACAATGGGGAATCAAAGTTTTACATAGAAATATATAGGAAAATCTTTGAAAATCTTCTTCTCAAGAACCACTGTGCCAGAAAAGCTGAAACTTATGTGGAAGCACACTAAATTGTTCAAATCATAACCCCCGTACAATGGGGAAACAAAGTTTTACATAGAAATATATAGGAAAAATCTTTGAAAATCTTCTTCTCAAGAACCACTGTGCCAGAAAAGCTGAAACTTATGTGGAAGCATCCTGGGATAGTGTAGATTCTAAATTGTTCAAATCATGACCCCCGGGGATTGGGCGGGGCCACAATGGGGAATCAAATTTTTACATAGAAATATATAAAAAATCTTTGAAAATCTTCTTCTCAAGAACCACTCCAGAAAAGCTAAACTTATGTTCCTTAGTGTAGATTTCAATTGTTCATATGACTTGGCACACAATGGGGAATCAAAGTTGTACATAGAAATATATCGGAAACATCTTTGAAAATCTTCTTCTCAAGAACCACTGTGCCTGAAAAGCTGAAACTTATATGGAAGCATCCTGGGGTAGTGTAATTCTAAATTGTTCAAATCATGCCCCTGGGGATTGGGCTCACAATGGGGAATTAAAGTTTTACAGAGAAATATATAGGAAAAATCTTTGAAAATCTTCTTCTCAAGAACCACTGTGCCAGAAAAGCTGAAACTTATATTGAAGCATCCTGGGGTAGTGTATCGGTTTTAAATTATACAAATCATGACCCCGGGGGTTGGGCGGGGCCACAATGGGGAATCAAAGTTTTACATAGAAATATATAGGAAACATCTTTGAAAATCTTCTTCTCAAGAACCACTGGGCCAGAAAAGCTGAAACTTATTTTGAAGCATCCTGGGGTAGTGTAGATTCTAAATTGTTCATATATGACTTGGCACACAATGGGGAATTAAAGTTTTACATAGAAATATAAAGGAATAAGCTTTGAAAATCTTCTTAATAACAACTGGGCCAGAAAAGCTGAAACTTATATATGGATTTTAGTGTAGATTTCAAATTGTCTAAATTATCATCAGTGGGGTAGGGTGGGGTCACAATATGTATTACAAGGGGTAAATCTAGTAAAGTACAGAATGGCCAAAGCTTCTCAGGTGAGCGATGTGGCCCATGGGCCTCTTGTTTTCTTGGGTGGGAATAGGAAACACACTATTTATTTATCTTGGCCTAATAGAGTTTGGCCTCAATAGAGAATCAAAATTTTTTCATTGGAATTTATTGGGAAAAAAGTTCTTAAAAATCCTCTTCCCAGGACTTTCATTAGTCCTATAATTATGCAAGCATCCTGAGGTGGTGCAGATTGAAAATTTCAGACTATGAACAACTAAGCTATGATCAGTCATATTAAGGTCTTCAATCCCTAATAGAAAGAAATTCAATGAAATTGAAAACATAACAGATATGTAGGCATTGAATACTCAGTTTTTTTTTAGAGATACTTCCCATTTATTTCTATAAGTATGTTTAGTGGGATGTGTCCTAATTCATGACCTTGAATTTTGGTAAGAGTTATCTCCCATTTTTTAATTAATAAAAAAAAAATCAAAAAAAATTTCGCTGATAAAAAAAATTGTTTTCAATTATCATTCTATTTTTAATATTTCAATGCATCTTTCCACCACAGGATTTATTGATATTCAAATTATTTGAATTTTTATTTTGAAAAAAATGCTTTTCCCCATAGACTTCAATGCAATCTTTGTTAATTAACTACTGCTTAATTAATGAATTTTTCGAAAATTTGTCAAATGCAATTAAAATGCATTAATATAATATCAGAGTATTGTGTACTTGACGGACATTTAAGGGTAGAGAATTTGGTCCCATTAGGGATTGAAAACCTTAATCTTGGAAGCATCACCAGATATTTTTTTTCCAAGTTTGTTCAAATCATGGTCCTCAGGTGTAGGGTGGGGCCACAATAGGGTATAAAAGATTTGCTGGGAAATGATATAGGAAATTATTTTTAACCCTTTTCAGAGTAGCAGGGTCACACTAAATCGTATATGTATGCAAATATTCCTGACTTGTGGATTCATTTTTATTAGCTCACCTCGACAAAGTCGAGATGAGCTTATGCTATACCCCCGGCGTTGGCGTCAGCGTTAGCGTCGGCATCCCAGGTTAAAGTATTAGGAGCAAGTCCATTCCCAAGTAACTACAAGCCTTACCTGGACCAAACTTGCATGGATGATGCATCTAAAGATGGACACTACCACACTTACTTCAGATGCTGGATCTGACCTAGATTTTCCAGAGGAGTGTACAGGTTTAAGTTTTTGGAGCAGGTCCATTCCCAAGTCACTATAAGCCCTACCTGAACCAAAGTTGCATGGATGATGCATTTAGGGATGGACACAACCACACTTGCTTCAGATGCTGGATCAAATTTTCTGAGTGACCAGGTTAAAGTTTTTGGAGCAGGTCCATTCCTAAGTAACTATAAGCACTAACTGAAACAAAGTTGCATGGATGATGCATCTAGGGATGAACACTTCCACACTTGCTTCGGATGCTGGATCTGACCTTGATTTTCCAGATGAGTGACCAGGTTAAAGTTTTTGGAGCAGGTCCATTCCCAAGTAACTATGAGCCCTACCTGAACCAAAGTTGCATGGATGATGCATTTAGGGATGGACACAACCACACTTGCTTCAGATGCTGGATCTGACCTAGATTTTCCAGATGAGTGACTAGGTTAAAGTTTTTGGAGCAGGTCCATTTCTAAGTAACTAAAAGCACTAACTGAAACAAAGTTGCGTGGATGATGCATCTAGGGATGGATACTACCACACTTGCTTTGATGCTGGATCTGACCTATATTTGGAGCAGGTCCATTCCCAAGTAACTTCAAGCCTTACCTGGACCAAACTTGCATGGATGATGCATCTAGAGATGGACACTATCAAATGAAGAGACTTGATTTTACATCTGACAACTGACTTTTAAATTTTATTAATTGGAGTTTGTTTATGTTTAAATTGTAAAAACCAGTCGTCAATTGTAAAAGTAAGCCTATTCATAAAACTCCAATATGAACACCCTATCATATGTCATTTATTTAGAAATTATCATTGAAGTGATTTTTTTGAAGGATGAAAACCCCTAATCCTGACCGTTAAAAACTTATGTCCAAAGTGAAAGTTTTTTAAAGTAGGTCAACTCCAAGGTCAAGATCAAAGGGTCAGAGTTGTTGATATCCAATGAAAGGTCTTCTCACAAGGATTACGTATGTGAAGTATGAAAGTCCTAACCCTTATCATTCAAAAGTTATGGTCAAGGTTAAAGTTTATTCATAAGTACATAAATCTTTAAGGTCAAGGTCAAAGTTGTTGATATCCAATTAAAGCTCCTGCCACAAAGAATATATATGTGAAATATGAAAGTCCTAGTATCTATCGTTCAAAAGTTGTGACCAAAGTTAAAGTTTTTTAAAAGTAGTTAAAACTCCAATGTCGATGTCAGGGTGAAAGCTGTTGGTATCCAATGAAAGGTCTTCTCACAAGGATTACTATGTGAAGTACGAAAGCCCTAGCTCTCACCGTTCAAAATTTATGGTCAAGGTTAAAGTTTATTCATAAGTACATAAATCTCAAAGGTCAAGGTCAAAAGGTAATGATTGTTGGTATCCAATGAAAGGTCTTGACACAAAGAATACATATGTGAAAAATAAAAGTCCTAGTATCTACTGTTTAAAAGTTATGACCAAGGTTAATGTTTAAAAAGTAGTTAAAACTCCAAGGTCAAGGTCAAAGGGTAAAAGTTGTTGGTATCCAATGGATGGCCTTTTCACAAGAATTACATATGTGAAAGCCTTAGTCCTCACCATTCAAAAGTTATGGTCAAGTTAACGTTTTTTCATAAGTACATGAAACTCCATGGTCAAGGTCAAAAGGTCAAGGTTGTTGGTATCCAATGAAAGGTCTTGCCACAAAAAATACATATGTAAAATATGAAAGTCCTAGTACCTACCATTCAAAAGTTATGGCCAAAGTAAAAGTTTGGAATTTTTGTGTAAAAGTGGGTTAAACTCCAAGGTCAAGGTCAAAATGTCAAATTTGGTGGTACCCAAAGAAAGGTCTTGTCACAAGGAATACACATGTGTAATATGAAAGTCATAGCTGCACTAAATCAAAAGTTATGGGCAAGGTTAAAGTTTTTGTGACGGACATACCGACAGACTTACAGACTGACGGACAGATGGACAGACGAATGAGATTTAATGTCCCCTCGCTTTCGCGAAAGCGGGGGACAAAAATATGATGTGAGATTTACCTTACTTATAGATAGCCTTCGTCGAGGTGAGCTTCGTAATCTTTGATTACCCATGTTTTTCCAATTATGGACCCTATGGTTGGTTAAAATCAGTGATTAATGTTTAAATATAGTATGTATGCTGCAAATTTTTTTGTGAAAAAAGAAAAGCACCACCAGAACAGTAAGGTAATGTTAGTCATATTGATAATGAAGCATGCTCATGTGTGTTATAACCCCTTTGGGCTAGGGAGGTGGGAGGGCACAATACGGAGTGAAATTTTTCATGGAAAATCTAGATAAAGAGAAAAAAATCTTTCAGAAATCTAAAAATGCAGGACCAAGGTGATTCAGTTGAGCATTGTGGCCTGTAGGCTCCATGTTCTTTTTAAGCAATCTATCAAGTTTCTTTTTTTCCTTTAAAGGTGGTCAGGCAGAGAAATTAGGGATTTCGGAGAAAGGTTCTGTTAAAGAAAAGAAGAAAAGCAGAGCATCTTTTTTAAAATCTCAACCAGATACACTTCAGGATCGTACTGTCACAGATTTCATAGATATAAACGATGATCGTCTGAAGGAACTTTTAAACATGATAGAGGCTCACAATGAGGAATCTGATGATGATGATTATGAGAATGACCCAGATTTTGTTTGCAACAGTGACTCGGATGATTCAAGTGCAAGCTCTGATAGTGAAATTGTTCCACTTAAGCACTCTAAAAAAGACATATGCGAGAACAGTACTAATGTATGTGGGCCTGCAGAAAAGTTAGACAGCAACAGAGAAAAAGATAAGATTATTGAACCTAAACAACAAGACAATAATTATCAAGTGGAAGATGACATCAGTGAAAAAGCAGATAAGGATTGTGACATGCCTTCCTCTAGAAGCATTGCAGAAGAGGAATGTGTCTTTGATGATAAGTATAGAAAGATATATACGAAACGCTTCAAAAAGACTAATACCAAATCTAAAAGTGGAAGAAATTATGACCGAGTACATGCTTGTTTGTTTTGCTGTAAACTTGTGACAAATATTCAGACTCACCTGGAAAACAAGCATTGTTATGAACAGAAAGTTAAAGAAATTTCAGACTTAAAAAAGGAATTGTCCAAAGCCCCAGAAAATCAGTCTGAGTTAAAGGAAGAAATTAGGACAAAACAAAGTTTGCTCAGAAATGAAGGAGACAATAAACACAACATGAAAGTGGTAGAGGCTGGGGAGGGAGAGCTTCTTATTTCCCGTAGGAGAGGGAAGTTTAACATGGAAAAGTATGGGCCATGCCCAAATTGTAAAGAGTGGATTGTACTTTCTTCCTGCATAACCAAACATAATAAAGTTTGCCCAGCATTTTTGAAAACTGAGTCCCCAAAGAGTACGAAGGGTATCATCATAATACAGTCAAAAATTATGACTGGCAAAATAGCACAAGAGGCCTCATCCACCCTGAAGAAGGAAGTGTTTCCGATTATGAGGCAAGACAACATCACAAAAACAGCAGTGGCAGATCCATTAATCGTAGCCCTTGGAGATGTTTGGCTCATGAAGTGTGTTGACAATAAACGCAAACGAAAATACTATTGTAGTTTCAGAATGAGGCTCGCTGCTCGCCTTCTTCATCTTCTTAGAAAAGAAAGTCAGTGTGAAGCATCTCTATGGGACTTTTTGACACCAGGTCACTTTGACCTAGTGGCAGCATGTGCCTTGAAAGCCTGCAATGAGGAAAATGGGGATTTAGTGCATCCAACCACCGCAATCAAACTTGGGTTTGATATTTCCAGGTTAGCAGCTATAAAACTGGCATGTTGCATCAAAAAAGGATTGCACAGTGACAACAAATCCACTACCGATTTCATAAAATTAGTAGAAGTGGAGTGGGGAACAAAAGTAAAAAAGCTTGCTAGTACATTAATTAATGAACGGCATTTTAACAAACCTGCAAAACTGCCCTTTGCTGAAGATGTCTGCAGCTTAACAAACCACATATTGCAGGAACTGGAAAAGCTCAATCTTGCACACCTTCAGTTGTCAACATTTAGAAGAGCTGTAGTGCTTGCTCAGTGCCGCCTTTTACTGTATAATAAACGGAGACCTGGTGAACTTGAAGCTTTAAGGTAAAATTCAGTTTTTATATGCCCGTCTTAGGACGGGCCGTATTATGGTGTGGCATTCATGTCCGACTGTCTTTTTCATGTCCGGCTCATAACTTAAATACTATGAGGCCTACAATAATCAAATGATAATTACTGTAAATTATGTATTTGATAGGTCAATCAAATCAAAGAATTATTCAAGAATTTTTAATATATGATACAAGTACTTTTGTAGTTTTTTTAGAGTCAGTTAGGCTTGAAATAATAGATAAATTAAAAGTGAGACAAAAATACCTTAGGCTATCTAAATTTAATTCTCTGGTTCTCAGGCCAATTTTCTCCAAAACAGATGCGGGAGGGCGGCATTTTATTTATCATTTTATTGCCAATAAAGTAGATGAGGGAGGTATTTTTTTTATGCGCCCGAATTTTTTCGGGGCGCATATTGTTTTTGTCCTGTCTGTTTGTCTGTTTATCTGTTTGTCTGTTTGTCTGTCTGTCTGTCTGTTGTCAACTTTAACCTTCGCCAAAAGAGACAGAGACTTCATATTTGGTATGCATACTCATCTAATAAAGTCCTTTCAAATGACATCAAGGTCAATGACCTTGTGACCTTGACTGTGACCTATATGCTAAAAATAGCTTTTTACACTGTTTGTCATAACTTTTTAACCATAGGAGATAGGGACTTCATATTTGGTATGCATACTCCACTAATAAAGTCCTTTCAAACGACAAGGTCAATGATCTTGTTTATGATCCTATATGCTGCTTTTACACTTTTTGTAATAAATTTTGTGACTGGTATGCATACTCCACTAATAAAGTCTTTTCAAATGACATCAAGGTCAATGATCCCTTGACTGTGACCTATATGCTAAAAATAGCTTTTTACACTTTTTGCCATAACTTTTGAACCATAGGAGACAGGGCCTTCATATTCCACCGATTAAGTGCTTTCAAATGACACCATGGTCAATGACCTTGTGACCTTGACTGGGACCAATATGCTAAAAATAGATTTTTTGAACTTTGTTGCCGCCGGGCGCATAGTGTTTCACAAACACATCTTGTTTAATTTTAATTTTCGAATTTTCTTTAACATAAAGATTTTTTTAATCACAGATATACTTTCCATTTCTGGTCAAAATTTCTACTTTATCCATTGCTTAACAGCGTGTAAATATCGTAGGTAATGTCCTCGAATGTATTTTCAAATGAAGTAGCCAAAATCTCATTGCAAATGGCTACCAGAAGTGATATTTGAATACTAAACTACGAAACAAATGAGGTCGGAATTTTTTTTCCAACTTTTTATTTTATCAAAAATACAATAAAATCGGCAATGCGCGCAGGCCTGAGAACCAGGATTTCAATTTTATAATATGGCCTTATATTTGTACCTTGAGGATTATTCAAAGACCAAGAAAAGCTAGTGGTAAAGGGAATGTCATGGGCATATTATGTGTACATTTCTTTCACTGTGTTGTTTAAGTTTGGTGAGATAGTGTCAGATGAGAGTGTATTTAGCAGTGGCACATACAGGCAAGCAAGCAGATCTACTTTCTGAGTTGTTGCTGATTAACCAATTTAGTGATCCCTGATTGTTTGTGAAGAATGTATACAACATATTCATCTATCAGTTTACTTTTTATCCCCCATCCCCACCCACTTGAAAAGTGGGGGTATATAGTGATGGGGTGTATATGTCTGTAACACTTGGGGGTAGCCATCCCTTATCCGCAACCCCTCTTAAACAACTGATTGCAATTTAATGAAACTCACAAAAACTTTGATACATACTGCCATTGTGCACCTACTATTTCACATTTGAATGGGACACATATTTGGGATCTGAGTGGGGGTATCATTTTGTGAGCTCAGTGCTTACAGTACCTCTAGTTTTACATAATTATTGAATTGCCATTCTGTGGATCCTTAAAAGGGTTGTATTATACTCATGTGACCGTTATAACCCTTGGGCCTCTTGTATACATATTGTAGAACTTTTTATTACGTACCTACATTTTAAATTTCCAGGCATTTTGTCAAAACTCAAGGAAGCTATTGAGTTTTGTGCCAGCCAATTTGAGCAGAGCATGCATGCACATGCTTTCTTGCTAATTCATTCATATCATCTTGTCTACACTTCAAGTATATGCTTCTACTGATTTTTAAAGCAGTTCTTAAAAAATATTAATCTCATCACACCTACGCTAATTGGTCCGCACATCTACACAATATGCCTGTTAACCCAAAACAGTTTTCATCTCAGTCTAATAAGTAATTTATGAGAACACAGGCAAAATGTACTAGAGAAGAAATTATAAAGAATAATAATATTAACAGAGTACCCTGCCACTAAGGCAATCTATTTTTCTTTTTGTATTCAGTTTTTAGCTCACCTGAGCCGAAGGCTCAAGTGAGCTTTTCTGATCACATTTTGTCTGGCGTCCGTCTGTCTGTAAACTTTTCACATTTTCGACTTCTTCTCAAGAACCGCTGGGCCAATTTCAACCAAACTTGCCACAAAGCATCCTTGGGTGAAGGGTTTCAAGTTTGTTCAAATGAAGGGCCACGCCCTTATTCAAGGGGAGATAATTGGGAATTAATGAAAATTTGGTGGCATGTTTTAAAAATCTTCTTTTCAAGAACCACTGTGCCAGGAAAGATTAAACTTATGGGGAAACATTCTCATGTAGTGCAGATTCAAGTTTGTTCAGATCATGACCCAGGGGGGTAGGGCGGGGCCAAAACGGCCGACCAAAGTTTTGCATAGAAATATATAGAAAAATTTTTTAAAAATCTTCTTCTCAAGAATAGCAAAGCCATAATTGATCATATTTATATGGAAGCATCCTCAGATAGTGTAGATTCAAGTTTGTTCAAATCATGACCCCGGGGAGTAGGGCGGGGCCAAAACGGCCGACCAAAGTTTTGCATAGAAATATATAGAAAATTTCTTAAAAATTGTTCTTCTCAAGAATAGCAAAGCCATAATTGATCATATTTATATGGAAACATCCTCAGATAGTGTAGATTCAAGTTGGTTCAAATCATGACTGCCGGGGGTAGGGTGGGGCCAAAATGGCCGACCAAAGTTTTACATAGAAATATATAGGAAAATTCTTTAAAAATCTTCTTCTCAAGAATAGCTAAACCATAATTAATCATATTAATATTGAAGCATCCTCAGGTAGTGTAGATTCAAGTTAATTCAAATCATGACCCCCCGGGGGTAGGGCGAGGCCAAAATGGCCAACCAAAGTTTTACATAGAAATGAATAGGAAAATTCTTTAAAAATCTTCTTCTCAAGAATAGCAAAGCCATAATTAATCATATTTATATGGAAGCATCCTCGGGTAGTGTAGATTCAAGTTTGTTCAAATCATGACCCCCAGGGGTAGGGCGGGGCCAAAATGGCCGTCCAAAGTTTTACATAGAAATGTAAAAGAAAATTCTTTAAAAATCTTCTCCTCAAGAACAACAAAGCCATAATTGATCATATTAATATAGAAGCATCCTCAGGTATTGTAGATTCAAAGTTGTTCAAATCATGACCCCCCGGGGTTGGGCGGGGCCAAAATGGCCGACCAAAGTTTTACATAGAAATATATAGGAAAATTCTTTAAAAATCTTCTTCTCAAGAACAGCTAAGCCATAATTAATCATATTTATATGGAAGCATCCTCAGGTAGTGTAGATTCAAGTTTGTTCAAATCATGACCCCCGGGGATAGGGCGGGGCCAAAATGGCCGACAAAAGTTTTACATAGAAATGTATAGGAAAATTCTTTAAAAATCTTCTTCTCAAGAACAAAGCCATAATTGATCATATTTATATGGAAGCATTCTCAGGTAAGCATTTGTTCCCATGACCCCCGGGGGTAGGTACCAAAGTTTTACATAGAAATATATAGGAGAATTTTTTAAAAATCTTCTTCTCAGGAATAGCAAAGCTATAATTGATCATATTTACATGGAAGCATCCTCAGGTATTGTAGATTCAAGTTTGTTCAAATCATGACCCCATGGGGTAGGGCGGGGCCAAAATGGCCGACCAAAGTTTTACATAGAAAAATGTATAGGAAAATTCTTTAAAAATCTTCTCAAGAATAGCAAAGCCATGATTGGTCTTGAGACTACTTTTGGATTTAAGCTTTTCAAGTATAAACCAATTCTCCTTTTTCCTAGCCACAGTGCTCAGGTGAGCGATGTGGCCCATGGGCCTCTTATTCATCTATTCACACTGCAGATTGGACACATATCACACAAGACTGTCCGGTGTCGACAAGTCAGACTTGGCAATGCGTGAAGGACTGACAGACCTTGAACAACATCTCCTTGAATCACAAGAAATTTGTGAAGTCCGAGGAAAAGTAAGTAACTGCTAGTATTAGATTGGTCTAGAATTTGAATTTCCAGGGAAGGGATGGGTCCAAAAGCAGATTTTTTAAGTCACCTTGTCAAACCAGCAAAACCAGTAAATATGGCAAAAAATTTTCTTTGGAAAATTTCATGAATTACTTAGTGCATCGAATTTTGATTTCGATGAACGGTGTTGCCATGGCCACTAAAAATAGAATTTTCTGTGAAATTCCTTTAAAACGCTACTCCTCCTACAATTTTGATCTGATTTCAATATGACTTGGCACACAAGTGGTCTGCATTAAGAAACATAGAATAGTGCATCGGATTTTGATTTTAATGAATGGTGTTTGCATGGTTACTAAAAAAAAAATTTCTGTGAAATTCCTTTAAAAAGCTACTCCTCTTACAGTTTTGGTCTGATTTCAATATAACTTGGCATACAAGTAGACTACACTTCGATACATATTATAGTGCTTCGGTTTTTGATTTCGATGAACGGTGTTGCCATGGTTACTAAAAATAGAATTTTCTGTGATATTCCTTTAAAAAGCTACTCCTTCTACAATTTTGATCTGATTGCAAAATAACTTGGCACACAAGTAGACTACACAAAGATGCTTGAAATAGTGCATCGGTTTTTGATTTCGATGAACGGTGTTGCCATGGTTACTAAAAAAAGAATTTTCTGTGAAATTCCTTTTAAACGCTACTCCTCCTACAATTTTGATCTGATTGCAAAATAACTTGGCACACAAGTAGACTACACAAAGACGCATGAAATAGTGCATCGTTTTTGTTATTTCGATGAACAGTGTTGCCATGGCTACTAAAAATAGAATTTTCTGTGAAATTTCTTTAAAACGCTACTCCTCCTACAATTTTGGTCTGATTTCAATATGACTTGGCACACAAGTGGTCTGCATTAAGAAACATAGAATAGTGCATCGGATTTTGATTTTGATGAATGGTGTTTGCATGGTTACTAAAAAAAAAATTTCTGTGAAATTCCTTTAAAAAGCTACTCCTCTTACAGTTTTGGTCTGATTTCAATGTAACTTGGCACACAAGTAGACTACACTAAGATATATTAAATAGTGCATCGGTTTTTGATTTTGATGAACAGTGTTTCCATTGTTACTAAAAATAGAAATGTCTGTGAAATTCCTTTAAAAAGCTACTCCTTCTACAGTTGTGGTCTGATGGCAATGGCTTCTTTTCTCATCCTTTGTTATAAGTACAAACCAGTAGAGCTACAGTCTCGACAGAGACTTCTGGTTTAAATTTCTGAATAACATATATCAATTTACACTTTCATGTATATTGACCTACTTTCACCAGAGTTATGGCCCTTGAACTTAAAAAAATGACCAAGTCAGTGCTTTCTTTTTTTCCCACAGAAATTAATTAAAAATGATAATGAATGCAATCATTGAAACTGTTTTTAATAATATCAACAAGAGTGTTGAATGAACGTCATTTTCTTGCAGCTAAAGTATGTTGTGGTATTGACAATTGATTCAGGAAAACAAAAGACCAATTGAAAATTGCTGTTTCTTCTCCACATATTCAAATATTTAAAACTTAATTGTTGGCGGGGGCATTCATGTCACACTGACACATCTAGTTTATTATTCTTTATCTGTTGTGTTTATTTAAAAGGCAGGAAGAGGTGTACCAATATTAATACCTGAGGATGTGAAGTCGGCTATGAATTTCATTACAAATGTGGACATCAGGACATCATGTGGAGTGAGATGCGAAAACATATATGTTTTTGCTAACAAAGGTAGGAGTTTGGATCCATATTTAGGTTACATACATGCAAGTCACTCAGGTAACATATTGGGATCATCAGTTTGTCAGCCTTTGTCTATTAAGGATATGCACTATCTGTAGGAGTAGGGGAAGGTAAATTGTAAAATTTATTACCTCCTTCCCTCCTTTCCCGGGTGCCTTAATTCATAGACCCTTATAACCTAAAATTGATGCAAATGTTATGAATATTGGTATCTCTAGCAGAAGATCTGATTATATACTTAAGTTTTAACGTAGGTTGCGGGTTTGGCGTTCAAATTGATTTGAAGGCATATTTTGGACACTTAAAGGCCTATGATCATCAAACTTTGTCAGTTGATGCATCTTGGGTCCTTGAACAACGTCAACTTAAAAGTAGGTCACCTTGACGACTTTTTGAACTTTATGACTAATTCTTTTTAAAACATTTAATCCAATTATTTCAGACACTGAGAGGTTTAGAATCATCAAATCTTGTAAGTTGATGCATCTTGGTACCTTAATACATATTTATGAAAAAGTAGGTCACTGTGACCTACTTTTTGAATTTTGCAGGCATTTGTTTTCGAATTGTTTAAAAGGCATATTTTGATTACGTTCAGACTTAGGATCATCAAACTTGGTCAGCCGATGCATCTTGGGACTTTGAAAAATGTATCTTAGGTATTTATTGGCTTAGAGTCATCAAACTTTGTGAGTTGATGCATCTTGGATTTTCAAAGAGTAACAACCAAAAGAGTTGGTCACTGTGACCTACTTTTTGGTTGTTTTCGGAGAGTAACAACCAAAAAGTAGGTCACAGTGATTTACTTTTGACATTTTATGGCTTTATTTAAGCACAGTACAGGGCGTTTATTATCATAGCTTATTTGTCAGGCCAAAACTTTATAATAACCGACTATGATAGTAAACATAGACAGCTGAAATTCATCTCTGAGGTCAGACATGAACATGTTTTAATAAATAACAGGCCTGCCGTTTTTACATAATATTAACTAAGTGTTATGTTATTTAATTTCATATTTTTAGATTCATTTGAAATACAAGTTAACTATCATATCATTTAACATTTTTACTTAATGTTTTAGCATTTTATATAAATAAATTCACTTTCCTAGAGCTTAATAATCTCCGAACTCAATCTTCTAGATGCCTTGGCATTCATCTTGTTTACTTTCATTAGGGCCCCGCTTGGCGGGCGCCCTATAGTGATCAGTCTGTCCGGCCGGCCGTCCGAGATCTCTTGTCCGGGGCATATCTTCTCACTCCTTGGTCCAATTTGGCTCATACTTCACCCACAGAGGGCCTTTAGGTAACCGGTGTGCAATGACCTTGAAGCAGGTTTCTAGGTCAAAGGTCAAGGTCATAACTGAATTATATGAAAAAATCCTTGTCCGGAGCATATCTTCTCTCTCTTTGGCCCAATCTGGCTCATACTTAACCCACAGAGTGTCTTTGGGTAACTGGTGTGCAGTGACCTTGAACCAGGTTTCTAGGTCAAAGGTCAAGGTCATAGCAGAATTATATGAAAAATCCTTGTCGGGAGCATATCTTCTCTCTCTTTGGCCCAATCTGGCTCATATGTCACCCACAGAGTGCCTTTGGGTAACCGGTGTGCAGTGAGCTTGAACCAGGTTTTTAGGTTAAAGGTCAAGGTCATAGCAGAATTATATGAAAAATCCTTTTCTGAAGCATATCTTCTCTCTCCTTGGCCCGTCTGGCTCATACTTCACCCACAGAGTGCCTTTTGGTAACCGGTGTGCAGTGACCTTGAACCAGGTTTCTAGGTCAAAGGTCAAGGTCATAGCAGAATTATATGAAAAATCCTTGTCGGGAGCATATCTTCTCTCTCCTTGGCCCAATCTGGCTCATATGTCACCCACAGAGTGCCTTTCGGTAACTGGTGTGCAGTGAGCTTGAACCAGGTTTTTAGGTTAAAGGTCAAGGTCATAACTGAATTATATGAAAAATCCTTGTCTGGAGCATATCTTCTCTCTCCTTGGCCCAAACTGCCTCATACTTCACCCAGAGAGTGTCTTTAGGTAACCGGCATGCAGTGACCTTGAACCAGGTTTCTAGGTCAAAGGTCAAGGTCATAGAAGAATTATATGAAAAATCCTAGTCCGGGGTATATTTTCTCTCTCCTTGGCCCAATCTGGCTATTACTTCACTCATAGAGATCCACTGGTCAATGGATGTGCAGTGACCTTGGTCCAAGTTTCTAGGTCATGGTCAGAATTACCCTTTCTGTTTAAAATCTTTGTTTGGTGCATAATTCTTTGCCTTTAATTCCAGTATAAAATTTATATAAGGCCAGATAAAATTAATCTTTAGATTCTCATCCCCGCCTGCCCCTCTCAAAGTGTCCCGCCCCAGTGTTTTTTATTTTGATTTTTGGGTGTTAAAAGTATATTTTAATGTCTTTTTATTCAGTAAGATTTTGGATCAAAGTTTTAGAGTTATCTCCTGTTTATATCAAAAGTCGCGTGTCGCTATTTATAGCAAAAGAGCCATGTGAAGAATGGAGAAAAATCGGCAATAAAAGCAGTTTAGATATGAAAGGGAAAGATAATGCGTCAGTATAGAAGAGGCAGAGAAGAAAAAATAGCATAAACACATCTTGATAAGCAAGTTTTAAAGAGACTTTAAACTACTAGGTAAAAATTGATGAGGGAAATGCACCTGCATGTCAAGTTTTAACGATCTCTACTTTATGTGAGTTTGTATAAAAGAAATATATATATAACATCGTTGGCAGAATTTAGAGAATAACAGTGTTTAGAAAATATTAAATACAGTTGTATCAAAACTGTTCAAGCCTAGGCTTTTCAGTAAAATATTTTATAGAGTTTGCAAATATTACCTACTAAAATGTCAAACATAGAATCCCAAGGATAATCGAATTTTTGAGAAAGGTAGAAATCTGTGATATTTTACAAATTTTTTTAACAGAAGGATTTGTTGGCGAAACCAAAAAGTATTTGGGAGAAAGGCCTATGAGAAGTCATACAAATCTATTCATATAGGCATTAACATAAGGAAAAATTGTTTCTAATTTTTTTGATATTTTCAAAAATAAAAAATAGAAAATAAAATCTGCCCACCCGCCCCAATTTTTTAGAAAATTAGGATGAGAATCTAAAGATTAATTTTATCTGGCTTAAATCGGGATACAAGATAACTTTGATAAATATTAGTAAATTTGCAGCATCCGTGAAGTACTAAATTACTTTTACTGTATAACACAAATGTTCCTCTTCAAAATAAACACTTTTAAACTACCTTACATTTTCATGTTCATTGTTGAACGCGGGGCCCTTTGAGATGGCCACCATCTCAATGATATCTAGTTTTGATGTACTTTCGTTTTTTGTCTATATGATCAATTCAATCTATCAATAATTCGTTGGGTTTTTTTTACGTTGCATATTAAATAAAACACAAAAAGAGAAAATGCATATTAACAGTATATAAAAACGAAACGAAAGGACATTTAGATATAAAGATGAAAATTCAGCATGACGCAACTTGCTAACCAGTTACATATTTACGGTATCAAAATGTTACAACATAACAGTGCATGCATTAAAATTGTTTCTTTAATTCTTTTTCCTTTTTTTTTCAACCTGTAAGTGAACATATTCAAGTTAAGTGTAAGGGAAAAATCATCTCAAACACAAGCCCAATTATTTTCTCTTTGCACCCAAGCGCTAATTTACACTTAATGGTGCCGTATAATTGGAAGTAATCGATACACTGATGAGCATGTAAATCAAAGCCGCTTGGACAGGCTGGTTAAAAATTTAATTTCACATCATTTCTTAATTAATTCTTACAGGACAGTCTATAAATGTGATTAATTATGAACATTGAACAGGCAACAAGCGTAAGAAAGCTTGGGTTAATTGACACTAAATTAAGATTCAACACATTTTGGTAAAACACTTTTATTATTAAATGAATGTACAATTCAACGTAAACAAATTAAAGAAAATAAGATTGTGAATGGTTTCCTGTTGCTGTGCAATGTACTTTGTGAAATAAACAAAACTTCAAGTCATCGCTCAGGTAAGAGCGCTGGAGTGTGACTAATCCCCTCAGTCAAGCCATTGTGTATAGATAAGCAACAGTGGCATGGGCCACAGGTGTCGACAGCTGTTATCTTTTGTTTTGTTGATTGTCACAAGAGTTAAAAAGGTGTGAAAAAAAATATTACGGACGCAAATTTTCTATTATAGTAACCGAAGTACACACTTTTACCTATGATAATGACGTAAGAAATTAACATTGAATTATAAAGAAATGGTTTTGCGTTTTAAATATCTATGATAAAAAATGGAGTATGATATAAAACTGGTGTGATAATAAACGGCTTGTACTGTATCTACCGTACTTATTGGCTTAGAATCATCAAGCTTTGTAAGTTGATGTATCATGGGTTTTTCGGAGAATGATGTCCAAAAAGTAGGTCACTGCGACCTACTTTTGACATTTTATGGCTTTATTTAAGTATCTTAGGTATTTATTGGCTTAGAATCATCAAACTTTGTGAGTTAATGCATCTTAAGTTTTCAGAGAGTGATGACCAAAAAGTAAGTCACTGTGACCAACTTTTGACATTTTATGGCTTTATTTAAATATCTACTGCACTTATTGGCTTAAAATCATCAAACTTTATCAGTTGATGCATCTTGGGTTTTTTGAGAATGATGTCCAGAAAGTAGGTCACGGTGACCTAATTTTTAATATTTAATGGCTTTATTTAAGTATCTATGGTACAAACTGGTTTAGAATCATCAAACTTTGTTCGTTGATGCATCTTGGGTTTTTAGAGAATGTCGACAAAAAAGTAGGTCATGGTGACCTACTTTTGAATATCTCGGGTACTTATTGACTTATAATCATCAAACTTTGTCTGTTGATGTATTTTGGGTTTTTGAAAATCGTCTACAAATAATTAGGTCGTAGTGACCTACTTTTGACATTATATGGCTATATTTAAGTATCTTGAGTACTTATTGGCTTAGAATAATCAAACATTGTCAGTAGATGCATTTGGGGTTTTCCAAGGATATAGACAAAAAAGTAGGTCATGATGACTTACTTTTGACATTTTATGGGTATATTTAAGTATATCAGATACATATCGGCTTAGAATCATTAAACTTTTTCAGTTGATGTATCTTGAGTTTTCAAGGATCGCAAACCAAAAATTACATCACCTTGACCTACTTTTGACATTTTATGGCTATATTTTTATATCTCAAGTTCTGGTTGACCTAGAATTGTTAAACTTTTTCACTTGGGGCATCTTTGGTTTTCGGAGAATGTCGACCAAAAAGTAGGTCATGGTGACCTACTTTTGAATATCTAAGGTACTTATTGGCTTAGAATCATCAAACTTTGTCAGTTGATTTATCTTGGGTTTTCAAAGAATGTAGACAAAATAGTGGGTCACAGTGACCTACTTTTAAATATCTCAAATACTTATTGGCGTAGAATCTTCAATCTTTGTCTATTAATGCATCTTGAGTCCTCCGAAAACTTCAATCTTAAAGTATGTCACTGTGACATACTTAAAATTTTTTTTATAGCTTTATTATTAAAAATATCTTCAGTCCTAATTGGCTAAGAATTATCAAACTTTGTCAGTTGATGCAACTTGGGTCTTAGGATACTTAGGGTTAGAGGCTTCAAATAGAAGTGATAGATTGTACAATTTATCAGAAGAGCAATTCAAGGCCCTTGGGCCTCTTGTTTGTATATTTTAACTTTGAATCTCTGAATATCTGGAAGTTTTTTCTTGACCCCATCCAGATAACAAGATCTGAATGTGCATTTTAAAACTACTTGGAATAAAAATGAAATTATTGTATTTAAAGTGTGAATTTATGAAAAGCATGTTTGCTGTTACCATGTTGTACTGTATTGCATTTTGACTAGATACAATATGCAAATATGATTGTAAACCTTACATAAAAAGTCTAATGTCATATTCTTTTCTGTTGTAGCACTAGGTGTTTTACGAGCTGGAGACTGTCTGGAGGAAGTGAAAAGTGAGGTAGACTTGCAATACCCTGAACGAATACTTGCTACAAACATGCGTAAATATACAGCAACTCTTGCCCAGGTACAAGTTTCGTCAACCTTTTGTAGATGCATATGATTTTGTACATCAGATCTTTTAAGTGTGTTTTAAATCTGTGCTAACATGTATTATTACAATTTTCATGCAGCTGATTAAGGTTGATGTAAGAACACAAGCAGTAATTACATAAAGTTTATGTCTGGAACCTCTACAAATGAAATAACATTATACTTGACTTTATATACTGGTATAGATATTACATCAGTGTTGTTCAACAGGTTATTGGGTTGAAAGATGAGGAATTAAGGTGGCTGTGCAATCATCTAGGGCATACAGAAAAGGTACATGAGGCTTACTATAGATGCACATCTAGTTCCATTGAACGGATTGAGATTGCAAAATTAATGATCATACAGGAGAGAAATTTGGTGGGGAAGTGTTCTGGAAAGAAGTTGTCAGAAATCCAGTTTGAAGGTAATTGTTTTCCTCAAAGAAAAACACATAATAAAGTCATGTTTTAGTTCACTTTATTAAGGTCCTTGCGGTTACTTGGAAGACCTATTGCTATTTGTTTTGTTTGTTGTCCATCAGTCATATACTTTGGAATGTTTAACAAATTTCAGCCAGTTTTGGTGTATAGGAACCTTGTCATGTGCTAGTAAAGGAGAATGTATATTGTGAATTTCAAGGACCTTGTCTCCATGGGGCCTGCAAAGGGGGGGGGGACCATCAAATTTAAGATCAGACAAAACCTCTTGTTCAGTAATATTTAACTTCCCAAGAATTTATGATTGGAGTATTGTTTCCTAATTTTGAAGGAAAAAAATGGGTCAACTTTGGAATTTATTGCAGCATATCTTGGGAAGTATGCGGAATTTCAGAATGAACTTTGGCAGTAATGTAGACTGTTTATATGTTAATGTATCTGAAAAGAAAGTATACATGTAATATTAAATCGTTTCGATTATTAGTATTTCACTTATGTAATTTGGTATCCCATCTGAGATGTTCCATGCCTTTACTTTTTGTCAGCCAGATGAAAGCGATCTAAAGGCCTGTGTCATGGAAGAGTGTTCAGGCCTCAGATATCTGACATATTTTAATATTGTCTTCTTTACTAGATGATATCCAGTAGACAAACCGTTCACATCATTGTAATGAACACCAAGCCCTCAACCAAAATTTAGAAATTCTTGGCCTCAAAGCCTATGGTTCAGATCCCTTGGTCATATATTGAAAACACATTACAACTTTTGAAGTGTTTACTGTTGGATATGTTTGCAAAATAGTTATGAGCAGCTACCCTCTACCAAAATTATAAATTTTGCCCAATTGAGGAGGGGGGGGGGTTAGAATTATGCTTCCCCATTGCCTAGAGCAAGTGGAACTTTGTCTCAGGAAAGTAAGTTTTTGTGCCAGCTAACCTGTTTTTGAAAGTACAGTTGAACTTTGTTATCTAGAAGACCAGGGATCTGCATTGACAGTCCCTACTGCTCATTTTAGCTCACCTGAGCCGAAGGCTCAAGTGAGCTTTTCTGATCGAAATTTGTCAGTTGTCTGTCGTCGTTGTTGTCGTTGGCGTTGTTGTTGCTGTTGTTGTAAACTTTTCACATTTTCATCTTCTTCTCCAGAACCACTGGGCCAATTTCAACCAAACTTGCCATAAAGTATCCTTAGGTGAAGGGGATTCAGGTTTCTTCAAATGAAGGGCCACGCCCTTTTCCAAGGGGAGATAACTATAAATTAGAGAAAAATAAATGGCATTTTAAAAAAATCTTCTTCTCAAGAACCACTGGGCCAGGAAAGATGAAACACATGTGGAATCATCCTCAGGTAGTGTAGATTCAAGTTTATTCAAATCATGACCCCAGGGGGTAGGATGGGGCCAAAATGGCCGATCAAAGTTTTACATAGGAATATATTGGAAAAATTTTTTAAAATCTTCTTCTCAAGAACCACTGGGCCAGGAAAGATGAATCTCATGTGGAATCATTCCCAGGTAGTGTAGATTCAAGTTTGTTCAAATCATGACCCCTGGGGGTAGGGTTGGGCCAAATGGCCAATAAAAGTTTTACATAGGATTATATAAGAAAACCTTTTAAAATCTTCTTTTCAAGTAATTCAAAGCTATGCTTAGTTACATTTATAGGGAATCATCCTCGGGTAGTGTAGATTCTAGTTTGCTCAAATCATGACCCTCTGGGGGTGTTTAAATTCAAGCCCCCCCCCCCCCCCCCAGTAAACTTTCAGTTCTGATCTGATATGTGCTTTTTCCTAGCCAATTGCTCAGGTGAGCGATGTGGCCCCTGGGCCTCTTGTTTTATTTCCAACTTAAGTCTTGTACCCCGGTTATATCAAACAGTCAAACTGTTTGCATGATTGTAATCAGCAATGGGTCCTCTACCAAAATTCTGAAATTCATGGCCCTGGGGTCAGGGGTTCTAGTGCTAGGGCGGGGCTAAATAAGTTGGTAGTGAAAATGCATTAATTCTTTGAAAATCTTCTTCTCTGCTCCTGGGTATTAAATAAACTAATTAAGTATGTGGTTATGATGAGCAAGAGTGCCTCTACCAAAATTGTGAATTTTATGGCCCCAGGGTTAGGGGTTCTTGTTTTAGGGTGGGGCTCCAATGATTATATAGTGAAATGCATGAGTTCTTTGAACATCTTATCCTTTGCTCCTGGTTAATGTGCTAATGATCTAATTACAGTGATTTTTCTACATATTGTCATAAGTAAGCCAATTTATCAATATATTTACTACAAAACAGTAAATTAAACACAGTTTCTATATTTTTAACCTTTTTTAAAATCTTTTAAAGTTGTTATTGTGACCAACCTATATCAGTATACATGTATTTCCTTTTTTTTTTGCTCTGACAATATTGGTAGACATGATAGAAAATCCTTCTTGTAATAGCCATGGTCTAAGATAGAATAATCTGATTTATTACATCATGTATTTTTCAATTAATTAGTAAAGCTTTCTAATTACCCTAGCTAAAATAATGCTGCAATTTTTCTCTGCAAATTAGGTTTTGATTTTCGTGGTATCAGGTATGCTTCTTGTAGAACTATTAGTACTTGGATTTACAAATAAAGCTATGTTTCCCCAAATTTATAAACACACAAGTTTCACAAGGAGACCCATGTGTTTTTCTAGGTCTTGTAAACGCTTAAGTAATCTGATGTTCCTAACTGTTATTTTAAGAGTCTAAGTGACTTTGATAAGTCGTCAGAAATTGGGAAAAAATCGGTTATTTTTGAGAGGGGAAAGGGCCGATATTCGGACCCAAATTGGATGTAGAAAAATCACTGAATTACATATTTAAGGCCAGGATTTATTTTATTTTCATTTTTACAAACCCTCCGCTCAAGGTTTTGAATTTTCAGAAAAAAAAATTAAAAAATTTCTTCTGATGTCAAATTTGAGTCGGGATCGAGATTTCAAATTTATGAACTCGCACTTCCGGTTTTACGATGAAACGGTGGGTAAATAAAGCTAGATCTAAGAAGATAGCTTGGTTTAGTGTAAAATTCATCGATAAGAGTGCCATTCAAAATGTTTCGCCAGTTCAAAGGACAAATAAAATGCTGATTACTTTGTTGCGCAATGACATGCTGGTGAGATAATTTTGTATTTGTTTCAAAAGTATCTGTCTGTAAATTATTTTCCTCCCCCAGGTTTTAAACTGCCCCTGGTAGCTATTGCATATTGCCAGCGACATGTTTAGGTCTCTGTTGTAGCTTACAGTATCATTCTTCAGAAAAGGGTAGCTTATGCATCAGATGTAATGAATAAAACTATGGGAGAAGTTAAGTCCATTTGAGGAAGAAATAAACAATAACCTGAAGAAATAAAAAAAAAAATTAATTATTAAAAGGCAAGAATATACAAATATATACAGGCATATAGTATCATTTGTATCAGCCAGAAAAATTATTTCACACTTAATTGAAAAAATGTTCACTCTACTCCCCAATACTCCCTGTCTGTTTTATGATAGGAATTATAATTTTAGGCATCAAGTAAATTTTAGAACAATGTCTACACATATTAAAAAAATGAAGATTTATTGAAAGACTTTTAAAGAATTGATTTTTTAAAATATATTTTGATTAACATCACAAAATTTATTTAACTGGCCCTAACTGGCGGATGATGAAATAAGCAATTAAATATTCTACTTTCCTATTTGTAAGCATTATGTGTCCAGTGGTAAGGAGCCCATTAGGATAGCATAAAAAAAGAATGTACAAATGTTAACAATTGATTTATAAATTTTTTTTTTATTTCCTTCTCCTTCGGGACTTTTTCATTCTCATGTTCATAACTAAACCTAAACATAAAAAAATGCTGGCCCTTAAGGCCAAAGTTTTTTTTTCTCTTGGTTTATGATTCCGCCGACCCTATTTTTCCCTATTTACGAAAATAAAAATGTGTCTGGCTCGAAATTTTCTTGACCAAACCAAAATTTACAACACATCTTAATCATTAACCCAAACTCTCACAAACATTCAATGAACTCTACAAACAGATTGTCAAACCACATTGCCAATGACCAATGCATCGAATACTCCGTCGGAACTCCTCTAGATTTTACACTTCCGGGTATGAAAAAGTCCATCGTTACAAGTTATACAAAACAAGACACAAAACCAAAACAGCTGGACAGCTATCGATGTGATGCCAAATTTTAGATCTTTATTATTGTCAAATAATTAATTCATGCTGTGAATACAGACATATTTTTACTGATAAATTGTGAAGTTATTAGCTTTCTAAGAAGTTACACATCAGAAGACAGATTCGATAAACATAAGTAGCTGTTCAATCGGCATGCAGGTGTGCATCAAAACTTTTATTAGAAACAGAATTTTATATTGAAAACAAGTTTGAAGAGAAATTAACAAAATTATGACTATGCCTGGATTGCCAAAAGCCTGGAAATCTAATGAGAAGAGAATTTTTAGAAGTTTAAGATTGTACTACTATATAAGAAATGAAAAAAAATGTTTGATAAACAATTAATCTGACAATAAGAAACTTTTACAGTTTAATAGTAGTAGTAAATTCTATTTAATGTCAATGCTGTTTTATTATTTTTCCTAGTTATTTATATACCTTGTAATTGGGGGAAATATCTTTTAAGATTCTTTTAATCTTTTTTAATCATTTTAAATACAATGTTTATACGGAAAATTTTTTGAAATGTAATGTAAGTTTTAAACAATGAAATAGTTTTATAACGATTAAAGTGTGCCACATATACGCACCAAGAAGTCTCCTTAAATTTCAAAACTTCTCCTTCAATTTCTTTGAGGGAGAAGTGAAGTCTCCTTAATCGGGTGGGTCTAGGTTGGTCCCTGGACACACATATCTTAAGGTAAAGGTTTGTTGTGAAAGCAATCACTTTCGGAGTTTCCAAAAAATTTTCCTAAGTGGAAAGGCTGACCAGAGAATAGCCAATTTGCTTAAATTTACCCGTATTTGTCCCAGTGCAATATATGTGTCTATTATGGAGACTCAGATTTGTAAGTCGGAAGAATGAAAACCATCAACAGTAACAGAGCCTGATACTCCCATTTCTGTTCTTGAGTCATTTGACGTGCGATTCATTTTTCTTGACTTAAAACTGAATGATAAGAAAAAATAATTTTAAAAGTTGAAAAATCTTGTGTGTTTGTTATTTTTATTGAAATACATTTCAATGCTACTCGAGAAAAAAATATGTCAAGGTTCCAAGTAATTTTTATTTTTTGACCACCCAATGCATATTTTTGTGTCAAAAAATCGTAAACGAAAAAAAATTAAAAACTTTGGCCTAATGAAGAAAGGGGCCTCTTTCAAAATAGATAATTTCAGGGCCGCTGGGTCAGGGGTACCAGGGGGGTACTTTGACTAAAAATAAATTAATGCTTTGAAATCTGCCCTTTGATAAGCAATGGTGCCACTTTCAAAATTTGTGAATTTCATGGCTTTTGGATTAAAACACAAACCAAATACAATCGCTGGAAAGTTGTTACATGATACTCAGGTGACCTATAAGGCCCGTGGGCCTCTTGTTTTAGTAGAACTGATTCACAACTTTTCATGGTAATAACATATAGTACACAGTCTTGCAATATACTTAGAAGTAGAGAAATGTCTTAACAAAATAGTTAAACAAAGAAAAAGTAATGTGCCTGGGAAAACAAGAGAGATATTTCAATGTACCAGGTCCCCCACTTTGATTAAAATGACAAATCGTCTTAATATCTGTAATTACTATTTTGTGCAAATAAATTGATACATTACTCTTTTTTTGGATCCTATTCTTTTTGCTTGTGAACGTGACCAATATTGTTGTCAAAAATACTGGAAAAATGAAATTTGTTTATGTTTTCTGACCTTTTTTCTCCAGATGCCCGTGTGACCATCAAAGCCCATAGACCTTTTCATTATCTGTTATTTTTAACTAAATTGCATGTAATTGACAGACCTACTTCCAAATGAAGACACTGAAAGAACAGATGAAGAAAAAGAAAATTCTGAATCTGGAGATGGTAAGTTCAACCTCAGAGTCTAAACTTCCATATTTTAGCAGAAAGCGAAGTGGAGATAACCCCTGTGGCACCTACCAGTGCATTTTAAACTCACCTAAGCAGAAGGCTCAAGTGAGCATTTCTGATGAAAGGGTGTCAGGTGTCCGTCTGCCTTGTCTCATCCGTAAATTTTTCACATTTTTGACTTTTTCTCAAGAACTACAAGGCTAGTGTCAACCAAACTTGCCACAAAGTATCCATGGGTAAAGGTGATTCAAGTTTATTTGAATAAAGTGCCACACCCTCAGGGAAATAATTAAAAATTAGTGAAAATTTAATGGCATCTTTTAAAAATCTTCTTCTCAAGAAAAGATGAAACATTACATAGCATTGATTCAAGTTTGTTCAAATCGTGAACCCAGGGGTTAGAGCAGGAGCTAGCTGCAGGTTTTAGCTCGCTGGTCTGAAACAATTGAAATGGAGGACCAGAGAGCTACAGTACCGCCTTTAGAAAGAAGTGTAAATTTTATTGGCATACAGAAGTGCACACATTTCTCGATTTATTTCTCCATATATTTAAACTTGATTTGCCAACAAAGTTTAAAAATACACAAGCTCGATCCACATAATATTGACACTTGTACAATGAAAAAGTGTTTAATTTTGTTTATTAGCCCAATAGGCAAATGCAGCATCATCTCTCCCAACCTCTGAAATGAGTAGCCCCAGGTGTCAAGCAATGGTAATTGCGCACCCTTGTTTTAAGAAAATAGTGGAAAATGCACAAGTTCATGACATCACAATTATTTAGGAAGTCATATAAGGAAACGATTGTATGATCTTACTCTATGACTTTTGAAAAATTCAGAAAGCATGAGTTTTAATTTCTCACAAGGATTCCATATTTTAGAAATTTGTATGGAAACTATACCTTTTACTTTACAATGATCTATGTCATAAGTGACAGTCATTAAGAATGACAGAATACACAATAAACATGATAAACTAACAATGTGATATTTATGAAATTAGTCCTAAAGGCTAAGAAAAGTGTCCAGAAAAAGGGGGTTGGATTTAGTTTCTTTGTAATATATGCATCACTTTCTTTTGAACAATATTCTGACCAAAACAGTGCATACAATACATATGGCTTTATGGTAGCTGGAAAGTAATGATGCATTTTTTATGCGCCCGGATCAATAGATCCCGGGCGAATATTGTTTTTGTCCTGTCTGTTTGTCTGTTTATCTGTTTGTCTTTCTGTCTGTTGTCAACTTTAACCTTCGCCATAACTTTTGAACAATAAGAGATAGGGACTTCATATTTGGTATGCATACTCCACTAATAAAGTCCTTTCAAACGACGACAAGGTCAATGATCATGTGACCTTGACTGTGACCTATATGCTAAAAATAGCTTTTTACACTTTTTATTATGCGCCCGAATTTTTTCGGGGCGCATATTGTTTTTGTCCTGTCTGTTTATCTGTTTGTCTGTCTGTCTGTTGTCAACTTTAACCTTCGCCAAAACTTTTAAACCGTAAGAGATAGAGACTTCATATTTGGCATGCATACTTCACTAGTAAAGTCCTTTCAAATGACATCAAGGTCACTGACCTTGTGACCTTGACTGTGATCTATATCCTAAAAATAGCTTTTTCCACTGTTTGTCATAACTTTTTATATGCCCGTCTTAAGACGGGACGTATTATGTTATAGGCTTCGTGTCCGTCCGTCTGTCTGTTAGCTTTTTCGTTTCCGGCTCATAACTTTAATACTGCTAGGCCTAGGATTATCAAACTTTGTCATCTGATGCATCTTGGGTAGAAGGTGTGTCGTGCGCAAAAAGTAGGTCGCTTTGACCTTTAATTAAGAAGTTATAGCCAAATAAGGAAAAATCCTTTCCGGCCCATAACTAGAAAACCATATGACCTACAATCATCAAACTTGGCCAGTTTATGCATCTTAGGTAGAAGGTGTGTCGCGACCTATTTTAAGGTCACTGTGACCTTTAATTTAAGTGAATTTTTAAAAAAAAAAAGGTGTCTTTTTACAATTCATTTACACATCCCAAATAATGTAAGAGTATTGCACTGTTCTTATTAAAAAAAGTGTTAAATTAAGAAAATACTTATTTTTTTAAAGCATATACTTGACAGCAATCTATAACAAATATAATGTATGTCAGAGAAATCCTACCTCTCCCATGAGTGTAATTATCAAGCACTGGTCAAGAAGAATTTTGATAACCGAAAATTGCATGTCAAATTAGAGAGAAATTAATGGGTTTTGAGTGTGAGGAGCCATTGGTGTTATCTAGATCCCTTGAGTATTGGGCAAATGGGTAAGCCTGTTTGATTAAAAATAGCTCTTGTTGACTAGCTTAAGTTTTAAAATAAATTTGATGAAAAGTAATTAAAACTAATTTGATATTGCATAATAGACTTATCTGATATTATGTAATATTACTAATTTAAAAACTAACTTTATTTTATGGGGTGAAATCAGCATGTCCATATGAATTACATATTAAAAACCTGTCGGACATTAAATTTCAACCAAAAAAAAATCCTTGAGTATCTTATATGTTTTAAAAAAAAAATTATAGTAGATAGTGCAGACCCATTCATCTCTTGGTAGTAATGAGTAGACAAGCATCCAGTTAAAGATTAATTAATGAGTTCAATGTAGGAAGGCTAGCTGTCTCAGTCGCTCTGATTAAGCAGCACTTTGGGGATTAGACAGAAGAACTGCTGGTCAGTTTATAACATGTCATTTGATGGCCAGCCTTTTCTTTTCAAAATTAATTTGGTATAGATTAAGTTTGTTAAGACTAATTTGATGATGGGCATTTGACAAAGTCTAACACAACCAGTACAGAAATCCATCAGTGATGTAATATTTTTAAACAATAAAATGCTTTCTTTGTTTGTTGTTACTGGAATGAACGGAAGCCGCTGTTGCACAAAAAATACATAACCCGCGTACGCGGGTTATGTAAATTTTTTCTGCAATAGCTGCGACCGTTCATTCCAGTAACAACAAACAAAGAAAGACATTTTATTGTTTATATTTATATCTGTTTAAATTATCATTTTAAGTAGGATTAAAAATATTAATTATTGTGTTAATGATGCAAACGTCTTTGTAAGTTTCATTGATGGAACGGCCATCGATCAAGAAATCTGTACAGGTTATATGCCTAATGTAGTTTATGCAGGGATGAACGCAATGGGTTTTCTTAAGAAATAAAGAAGAAAATATTCAGTGGATGTAAATATATTATAATAATTGATGCCTACATCACAGGGGATGGATAAATATTTTAAGGAATGGAAAAATCATGAAAATCTTAGAATCAAGGTTGATGTGATTTTCTTGCACCTAAACTGTTCAAGAAAATTGTATTTTTTTTGACGGGCGTATCATGCTGTGGCGCGGCACTTTATTATTAACAATAGGAGATAGGGACTTCATATTTGGTATGCATACTCCACTAATAAAGTCCTTTCAAAGGACGACAAGGTCAATGATCTTGTGACCTTGACTGACCTATATGCTAAAAATAGCTTTTTACACTTTTTGCATTAACTTTTGAACAATAAGAGATAGAGACTTCATATTTGGTATGCATACTTCACTAATAAAGTCCTTTCAAATGACACCATGTTCGATGACCTTGTGACCTTGTCTGTGACCTATATGTTAAAAATGGCTTTTTCCACTGTCTTCATAACTTTTTAACCATAGGAGATAGGGACTTCATATTTGATATGCATACTCCACTAATAAAGTCTTTTCAAATGACGACAAGGTCAATGATCTTGTGACCTTGACTGTGACCTATATGCTAAAAATAGCTTTTTACACTTTTTGTCATAACTTTTGAACCATAGGAGACAGGGACTTCATATTTGGGATGCATACTCCACCGATTAAGTGCTTTCAAATGACACCATGGTCAATGACCTTGTGACCTTGACTGTGACCAATATGCTAAAAATAGATTTTTTGAACTTTGTTGCCGCCGGGCGCATAGTGTTTCACAAACACATCTTGTTGCCATAACTTTTGAACCATAGGAGACAGGGACTTCATATTTGGGATGCATACTCCACCGATTAAGTTCTTTCAAATAACACCATGGTCAATGACCTTGTGACCTTGACTGTGACCAATATGCTAAAAATAGATTTTTTGAACTTTGTTGCAGCCAGGCGCATAGTGTTTCACAAACACATCTTGTTTCCAATACATTTTGATTAAAAAAAGTACAGTGAATAAATTATTTTATCCACTTCCTGCTATATCGAAATTTCAGATTTTATACTGCATAACCCACATCTGCTCCTGTGCTTGAGCAGGACATTTTCTAGTGCATGTCTATCCATATTACGAAATTAAGGTAATTTTTCAGTCATAAAGATTCCTTATACCTGTTTTTAGCTCACCTGAGCCAAAGGCTCAAGTGAGCTTTTCTGATCAAAATTTGTCCGTTGGCGTCGTTGTCGTTGTAAACTTTCCACATTTTCATCTTCTTCTCAAGAACCACTGGGCCAATTTCAACCAAACTTGCTTCAAAGTATCCTTGGGTAAAGGGGATTCAAGTTTGTTCAAATGAAGGGCCACGCCCTTTTCCAAGGGGAGATAATTATGAATTAGAGAAAAATTAATGGCATTTTTAAAAAATCTTCTTCTCAAGAACCACTGGACCAGGAAAGATGAAACTCATGTGGAATCATCCTCAGGTAGTGTAGATTCAAATTTGTTCAAATCATGACCCCCGGGGGTAGGGTGGGGCCAAAATGGCCGATCAAAGTTTTACATAGGAATATATAGGAAAAATCTTTAAAAATCTTCTTCTCAAGAACTACTGGATCAGGAAAGATGAAACTCATGTGGAATCATCTTCAGGTAGTGTAGATTCAAATTTGTTCAAATCATGACCCCCTGGGGTAGGGTGGGGCCAAAATGGCCGATCAAAGTTTTACATAGGAATATATAGGAAAAATCTTTAAAAATCTTCTTCTCAAGAACTACTGGATCAGGAAAGATGAAACTCATGTGGAATCATCTTCAGGTAGTGTAGATTCAAATTTGTTCAAATCATGACCCCCTGGGGTAGGGTGGGGCCAAAATGGCCGATCAAAGTTTTAACATAGGAATATATAGAGAAACCTTT